>NC_079459.1:19907579-20167579 GCF_903798145.1 Danio aesculapii | reverse complement strand
ACTATTTTGTGTTGTAAGCATTCAATAATGCATGTTTTTGTTCTCTTGCAGCTGTGTCGAGGTTGAAGAGCACTATGCTGTGGACATTGACGTTTACCACTGTCCCAACTGTGATGTCCACCACGGACCCTCTCTCAGTATGTATCCTCTTTTTAGACCGTTTGATTCCCCTTGCCACCATATTAAAATAAGCCTTGCAGATTCTTCTTTCCCCTGTTGAGAGTTTGTTACAAACCTAATTATCAGATGACAACAGGATTTAAAGGATTAAAACTATTTCTGCTCTGCTGAACCGTTATGATCAACACAACAGATGTTATGGTGGTGTTGTTGCTGTCAGGCCAGGGGTATTGAATTCTCCTTCCCTTGTTTTTACAGTGAAGAAACGGAGAAATTGGCACAGACATGACTACACAGAGCCAGATGACGGCAGTAAGCCGGTGCAGGCTGGCACCTCCGTTTTTGTTCGGGAGCTGCAGGCCAGGACCTTCCCCAGGTACGTGTGCCAAATTTGGGAAACCAAAACCATCATGACAAAGCACTCCAGTGCTCAGTGTCTCCAGTGATGGCACACAAAACATATGTCTATAATTTATAAACTAAGCAGTGCTACCCACCTGAAAAGTCAGTTATAAAAGGCAGTACATAAGGCAGTCATGTTTAATTTTTACTAGACGCTGCTGTGACTTCAGTTAAAAACACCAAGTATTGAGTACACATTAATGAACTGCAATAACAAAGACATGCTAAATACCTAAAACATTACTGTTGGATATAAAGTTCAATATAGTCAACACAGTGTTGTTTTTTATTTTCAGTCTCTTAAAAATTCTCCCTTTAATTGTCTTGTTTGTATATAAATCTGTTCTAATATAAAGCGAACAAAGAACCAGGCTCTTCCTGATGTGGTCTAGAACTTCTTTCAGTTAAAACTACACATTGATACTTGTGTAATACTACAAAGCTACTTGCTTGTATTTTAATCTACTTTATAAGATGCTTTATAAAAGAGATGCAGTAAAATTCTGGGCCAAAACTTACTTATATATAAGATCTATAGAGCTGCGCATCGTTGGATCTGCTCTTCAGTGTTTGGACTCTCAGTAGTGATTATTAACCACACTGAACTGAGCTAAACTGAACTGAACTTAAACACTACAAACTGAACTACACTGTTCCTATTTACTATGACCTTTTATGTGAAGCTGCTTTGACACAATCTACATTGTATAAGCACTATACAAATAAAGGTGAATTGTATATTATATATATAATAAACAACGTCATCATGTAAGGTGTTTTTATCACTATAATTTGAGTAATTGAGTTAAATAAAAAAGTAAGCTAATAAAATACCCGCATTTTTTTTTTACTGTGACCTGTGATCATTATCAGACATGGGATAACATTAGAGTTGAAGTTCTCAGGAAATATATTGACACTGTACCAGTGGATGTGCTGCTATAATTGCAGCAAAAGATGGAAATACCAAATATTACAGTTTAAAGTGTATAAAAACAGTATGACACATTACACCTGATGCTATGTCCATATGAATGTTTCATGAACTTTAAGAAAATGAATCATGTCACAGAGGCAAAAAGGAATCTTAAGTATCTGTCAAGTGTTCTAATAATTTTGGTCACTACTGTATTAATAATAAATATCAAAATATTATCTTTATTGAGGTCTTTGCAGCAGAAATTTTTATTTGTTTTGTTTTTATTTATTTTTTTTATATGATGTATAGTCCTTCAAGGGTGTTATTATCAGAGCATGTGTCTGATTATATCACTAAACGTGTCAAGAGCATAGACTATAAAAGATATGAAATTAGTATCCGTGACGTCACCCATAGGGTTCTGAAGAACGCAAAAAAAGCTACAAGTAGGTGTGGCCAACTGTCGCAGAGGATACCAAACAAGGGCAAAGAGGCAGAGTGTGAGCGGAGCTACAGACGCCTGCTAGCATTTTGTTTAGATGGGCTTTTCTTTGGGAGAAACGTTTAATACTTCATTACCTGAGACTCATTATTGTTCTGACGACATGTGCTTGGTTTTACACTATATCAATAAAGTGTTTAGACTTTTAAAAACACTGTTGTAACATTGAGCCACTAAACATCGGTCTTACAAAGTTTTTCTACTGGAGGAAAACGCAAATTTCTTCCAAATACTTCAGATATAGTCTGTGTTAGTAAATGCAACACTAACTATGAAATCCAGGCATATCACTGTATGACAACGATTCAGATGACTGTTTTATAGCTTACAGCTAGTCAATCTGCCAGATTCTGGAGTGCATTCAAGTTCTAAAGAAAAATATAAATGACCAACAATCTTAAAACATTCATAGAGATGGTATAATTTTATAATTTCACTCACCTGGGAAATGGAGACCACTTGAATGGTTTGTGAGCACAATTAAGTGCACACAGCATGCCATATCATCTGATAATTGCAAGAAATAATTCCAAAAAGCAACTGACTGTGTAAAGCCACAGAAAACAAAACAAAAATGTGATGTATATGCAGAGCTCAGCGGCTAATCAGCCGGAATCAGCTGAGGTGAAGTGACTGCGATCGGCGAGACCTAGCTGTCACTCAAGTGGCCACACCCTTAATTATGCAGACTTAATATAACTTAATATAAACGAAGCGGATGAGAAAAAAAATCACCCCCGTCACAGTTGTCATGAATATTAGCTATATGAACCAAAATCATTCTTTGTACCAGACTGTAAACACCTTTTTTTCTGCTGTAAAGTTGGCCATTTTAACAGTGGGCATCATGAAGCCAGACCTAGTGGAATTTCGATGAATTTCAGTTTCAGTTACTTCCGTATTTGCTTCACGAGAGAGAGTGGGAGGTTGCTGCTTGGTAGAGAGGCATCATTTTACCAGCGTTGCCATGACGGCACAGTTGTGCTATTGCAAGCAGCAGGAACAAGAATACTACAAAGAAATGTCTTGTCGATGCATTATTTTTGCAGACTTTGCTATCGTATTAAGCATGTTAGGTACATGCATAGATATGTATGAAGGTACATGTGGAAAATATCCAGCTATTTATAACTCTGACCATAGTGTGCACGCGAGCTAGTCGACAAACCACACTGAACACTGCTTGTCAATGTGGCACAACACAGCCTTTTTTCAAGGCTCATTTGTCTGAAAAACGAATTTATTTTTTCGCCGATAATTTTTGGCGCCAAAAAATGTAATGCATTTCTACTTAATGCACAAGCAAAAGATCAATTGATTAACAAATAAAAAACTGGAGTGCCAAATTTCAGAGCTTATGCAAACATGTCCATCATCAGATGCTTTCTTAACTGCTGTTTTCTCACCCTATTCTACATTTCTCCTGTTTCAATCTGCAGTGGAGATGAGATCTTACAGCCAATGCATGGTGGTCAGGTCACCCAGAGATATCTGGAGAGACATGGCTTCCGCTATCCCATCAGTGTATCCAAAATGGAAGAACTCGGCCTCCGGTTACCTCCGCCGGATTTCTCCGTCAAGGATGTCGAGCGTTATGTCGGTAAGTAGGGAAAGTGAAATGAACTACTGTAATCTTCTCCCTCAATTTCTTCCTCCTTTACCCAGTGTGCTCTTCATTGTGGCCACTGAGCAGCAACGTTTCATGAGTTTAAATATTAATTCCATTAAGAGTTGTCTCCGTGTAATGGAGTTACATTACAGTCCAGCCATTGCAGAGATCAGATGGTAATCTTAGGTGAGTCAGATGGGTCTAACCTTTTAGCAAACATTAATCAAGCCCTAATGAAATAAGAGTGCAGATAAAAGCGGTGTACCTTACAGCAGCCTAGCAGGCTTCATCTCATTGAGAGTCTGGTCTTTATAGTTTCCGGTTACACAGCCACGATATCTTCCCCGCTGAGCTTTGTCTATAAAGTTTAGGTTACAGCTCACTCTTCTGCCTCTCACATTTGTGTGTATAATGTATTGTTATCATGATACACGCCGCGATCAGCTGCTCCATTTGGGTCCCGAGGGGGGAGTCTGTGGCCCACTGGGAATGGAAGTGTGATTATATTGCACTTACAGCTAGGTGGCAAAAGGTTTGCTATTGTCACACCTTCCAATCCAAGTTTACATCTGGCGTTAGGATGAGTTTTTGTCAATCAGATTACAAGTTGACAAAAAAAGACTTTCTTTCAGGGGATGGTCCATAGGCAGGTGCATATAGAGGATTTTTGTCATCTTTTGATGTAATATTGCAAAAGTAAGCTTGCACTTTTGTATATTTGAGGGATATTTCACCCAAAAATGAATATTTGCTCACTGTTTACTCTCCCTCAAGTAGTTTTTTTTTTCTGTTGAACACAAAACAATTTTGAAGCAAGCTGAAAACTTTTAACCATGGACTTCCATAGTAGGAAAAACAAATACTATGAATGTTATTGGTTACAGGGTTTTAACATTATTTTTAAATATATTATTTTGTGTTCAACAGAAGAAAGGGTGAGTAAATGATGATAGAATTTTAATTTTGTGGGTGAACTATGCCTTTAATCCATAAAAACAACAGAAAATAATACAGAGAACATTTTGTTTCTGCTCTGAAAGCAGCAAAACTACCCGAAACGACGTAGATTTGCTTTTGAAGGCAAAAATGTGTTAAAAAAAACAACACAAACCTTTGTTCGGCAAAATGTAAACACCTCACCCCATAATATTACAGTTTCTTTTTATTATTATTTTTTTTTTATTATTGTTAACAAAACATACAGGCTGAAAAAACAATATAATAAAATATATATATTCAATTACCCCCACCAATTGTCCTTCCCTGCTGTCTCTTTAAACTTGGGTATCCAATGAATGAAAGTTAACAGAAAAACAAAAACAAGGTACAGTATCAAGTATCGATTATACAAAATAAGGCAATCATTCTGGATCCTGATCATTCCTTTGTGCAATAAACATGGAGATTTTGTCAGCAGCTGAAGTCCAGATCTTTAATGTACTCATTTTTACCAAGTTCACTTGAGCTGTGGATAATTCCAACATTATAATGTCCTGAAGTTGTACCAACCACTTGTACGTGTCCAAATTATGTGAAGGCAGCCAATGTTGGGCTAGTAGCGGAAGTTAGGCCAGCCAGTCAAACAGCTTTTTGTAGTTTGGTGAGATTCAACGTAGAATCATTGCTCAGTAATAAAATGGAAGAATTCACTGGTACAAGATATTTCATCATTTTAGATAAGATAACACACAGCTCATTACACTTTTTTTTTTTTACTTTTCCACATTCCCACATCAAATGAAGAAAAAGATCCAAATTCCTGGTCGGGACATTTATCGCATAGAGGACTAAAGGAGGCATTGATACGATGTCTTTTGAGTGGGGTCCAGTAGGTTTTATGAAAAAAAGTAACAGTGAATGAGTTGGTGATTGGGATTTTTAGATGAAGTAAAAATGTTCTGCAATACTCTTTCCCAGTCTGACACCCTCTTCTAGTTGACAGTCAGTTTCCCCACTGCGCTGTATAGCTAAATGCTTTGCTGTACCCTCTAAGGCTTTTTTGTACATCCATGAGGTAAAATGATTAGTAGAGGACAGATCAAAGCAAGCAATGATTGGATAAGTGGGAAGATTGTCCCCCCAGGGAACCCCAAAGGCCTTCATGGCTGATCTTAATCGCAAATATAAAAAGAGAGAAGGTTCCTTTTCATACTGCTCACACAGTTTTTGAAAACTTAATATGCAATTAGAACCAGAAGTATCGTTTAGCATATGAACGCTTTTCAGTATCCATTTCCTTGAAAGAAATGGTACACCCCCAGATCAAAGATCATTATTATTCCAAATAGGTGTATGGATGTGCCAAATATTTCAGTATCATGTAGGCAGAGAGGAGGCTTATTTTGTGGCTGTTTGCTAACACTATGAAAGCAATCTAGTTGAATGGTTTTCAACTACCTCTGGAAATGGTTAAACGTGGACGAGCACAAAATCTTTCAGATTCCTTTACACCTATATTTAGCATCATCAACTTGTAATGGGATCCACAGAAATTCATTTTAATATCAGGTGTAAACGAGGCTTTACTCCTGCATCACTCCTGTCAGACTACTGCTAATATATGTAGCCTAAAGCTAGCACTCTAGCTTTCTGCTAAGTGTTTTTTTCCGCCACTGATTTCCAGATGTTAGCCTCATTTAACACAGTTTACCCAGAAGAATGCCAGTTGTGTTATGTGTGTATGTGTGTGACCCAACAAATGTGGTCCAAACTTTTCAGCTTACCCTCTTTATCGCTCATTACCTCTGCAAACACATTAGTGCTTTGTTAATGTTAGCACAGAATGCTAATTGTTTATATTCTAGCTTCTTTTGCTGCAAAAATGTACACTTGTTGTAGGGTTGTGCATTCATTCATTCATTCATTCATTTTCCTTCGCCTTAGTCACTTATTTATCAGGGGACACCACATCAGAATGAACCGCCAACAATTCCAGCATATATTTTACATGGCGAATGCTCTTCCAGCCACAACCAAGTACTGGGAAACACCCATACACTCTTGCATTCCCACACACTCATACACTATGACCAATTTAGTTTATCGAATTCACCTATAGCGCATGTTTTTGGACTGTGAAGGAAACTGGAGCACCGGGAGGAAACTCAAGAAAACTCCACACAGAAACACCAAATGACCCAGCTGGGATTCAAACAAGCGGCCTTCGTGCTGTGAGGTGACAGTACTAGCCACCATGCCGTCTTAGAGCTGTGCACTTACAGTACTTGTAGTTAAATTTCGATTTTGCCCTCAAACAAAGAAAAAAATAATCGATGTAAAATGCTAATTGCGTCATATCCAGCAGTCCACAACCGTTCCTCAGCAAAACCCAGTTTCACGTAGAAATTGATCAAATCCTGTAACCTGGTTTTTGCAGTATATGTTTTGATCTTATGGCCCCCTCATAATTGTTTCAAATTATCGTGATTACTATATTGATGAAAATAATTGTGATTTATGAGTTTTTTCATAATCGAGCAGCCCTATTTTTTTTGCCAAAATTAGCTGTTGAGATACATGACAGGGAATTTATCAGATATCTCAGATTACAGTTCCTTTAATTACCTCTTTACACTTTGATAAGCTGAGGTCTTGCAGTGATTGTAAAACAAAATTTAAAAATATATCTAAATTAGCAGTCATCATGAATGGGTGAAATCTCCATGATGTATTATTCAGCTGTCAAACACCCTATTGTGAGCATTTGTGATGCTACTTTTTGCATTTTGTTGCACTCATCGAATTTAGTAAGACTCTCATCAGTCAACCTTCTTAATCTAGTAGAATTTATGTAAATGAGTGGGACTGCTCATTTTAGTTAATTTTAAAAGCACAACTGTTTGACTGAGAGACGGCACAACTGGCTTTTGTTTGTGCTAGTTCTTTGTGGTCTTTTTTTGTTAATACATGTCATTATTGTTATACATGTCAGTATTTAACTAAAATTAAAACTTAAGTGAGGTGAATATTTTAGTTATTTTATTATTTTTAATTGTGTTATTTTAGTAATTATTATAAACGATTGATTAATCAAGATCAAACCAAAACACATTAAGGTTAACATGCTGTTTGGGATGAGTCTGTAGATTGCCAACATTCCTGACAAAAGTTGCATTGCATGATGAATGTTCTAGTTAACAGTGACGTTATGTCTGGGGATTGCACTAAAAGCTCTTGCTTTTGTTCTTAATGTGCTTCTAACGGTTAGCTGCTCTGCTAATTCAGTTACTTCAATGGACGGCGTGCCTGTGCAGCTTCCCAGCCAGCAAAATCGAACATTGAGAGGGGTTTTTTCCACATTGCCATTTGCTTATAATGCCAAACCTAACTCTCCACCTGCTTTTGTGAAAGCTTCTTTTGTCCCGCACTGCTTTTGAGATCATAAAAGGCGTTTTATATCTCCAGAAACTATTAAAAAGTTTGCTGTTGCTGGAGTAATTAATGGCATAAATGCTTTTAGCACATATAAACACATACTAAAGATCTTTTGAATTTTAAATCAAACCCATATTTGTTGTAGCTGCCAATGCAGATCCATAAAGGAGTCGATAGACATTTTTATTGGCGACGCTGCAAGTCCTGATGAAGTTCCTGATCCCAGAACAGCAGTAAAGGATCACTTTATGATGTTTTTTTTGTGAGAGGAGTGTGTTTCTGGCTAGATACACCAGGGTGCCGTTTGTGTACACAAGCACCATCTGTCCTACTTGGTGTTTGAGGTTTTTCTCAGCAGATTCCTGGTGGGTTTTGATGATCTGCCTGCCTGTCGGCTCTCATACAGTAATAAACATCAGCTGATTTCTTGCATCTCTCATTCTAGTGTTATTTGAGGACAACCGGGAAACTTTTTCTTGTGCCAAACGTCATCTTTATTTTATTTTAAATATGCTTTATGCCTTTTTAACGATGTTGATTTATCGCCGTTTATCCCTGTTGAGTTTGTTTGGATAATAATAATTGTTATGGGACTCTGTGCCTTTGATTTCCACACATTCTCATTACTCATCTTGTTGTCTTTTGCTTATAGGAGGCGACAAAGTAATCGATGTCATTGATGTGGCCAGGCAGGCGGACAGCAAGATGAAACTGAAAGCGTTTGTCAAGTATTATTACAGCCCTCAGAGGCCCAAAGTCTTGAACGTCATCAGTCTGGAGTTTTCAGACACCAAGTTAGTAGCATTTGAAAGTGCTCAGTTTTTTTTTTCTCTGAGAGCATTAATGGTATTAATTATGATGTTTTGCGTTCAGGATGGCAGAGCTGGTGGTCGTCCCTGATATCGCCCAGAAGATGTCTTGGGTGGAGAACTACTGGCCTGATGACTCTTACTTTCCCAAGCCCTTTGTGCAGAAGTATTGTTTAATGGGCGTCAAGGACAGCTATACAGACTTCCATATTGATTTCGGGGGCACGTCTGTGTGGTACCATGTATTGTGGGTAAGCTCTGTTCATCAGAGAGTCTTAAAAAATGTCACAGTTTCACAGAATTATTAAGCAGCACTGTTTTTTTGACATCGATCATGATAGAAAATGTTTCTCGAACAGCAAAATGGCAGATTTGAATGATTTCTTGTCGGCTCAGATGGAGTATTGATGCTGCAAACGTAGCCTTGTCATCACAGGAATAAAGGACACTTTAAAGCATATTACTATTTAGAAGATTTGTGATTGTAATGACTTTTAAAATGTAACAAAATAACAAACCTGACTCCAAAAATTTGAAGCAATAGTGTATCTGCTGCTGTTTATTTCACAAAAATATTCTTAGTCATTTACTATCAGCAAGAATGAGGAGAAAAATAAACATATTTTCAATTGTACCTATAGGGGGAGAAGATTTTTTATTTAATAAAGCCGACCCCAGCTAACCTTGCACTATATGAGGAGTGGAGCTCATCCCCGAACCAGAGTGAAGTGTTCTTCGGGGAGAAAGTGGACAAGTGCTACAAATATGTCGTGCGGCAGGGAACAACACTTCTGATCCCAACAGGTCAGCACTGTTTCCTTTTGTTTTCTTTTAGTTAGTTTTATATCAGTTTTATTTCTTTTTTTTTTTAGGTCACACTGTATTTTGATGGTCCGTTTGTTGAATTTAATTTACATTGCATCTACATTTTATTTATTTATTTATTTATTTACAATGATGACAATGATATTCTCTTACTTGTCATATTGGATTACATCATGGTCACAAGCCTCTTTAACTACATTGAAGCCTATTGACTCGATATATAAGCTAGCAATTAAAATTATGGACCTAAAACCTATGCGATGGCATCATTGTTTTATCTAAGCATAACCTTATTAGTTTTGATAGTTTTGTTAAAATTAATTAACTTAAATTGTTTTTTTTAAGTGTTTAAATAATCATGTTCCAATGGTGTTTTCAGATCTAATCAGTAGGCATATCAAACCTCTCACAGAGTCACACGAGCAACTGCTAATGGAACCAAATTGTGGAATGATTTACCTGTTAGCCTAAAATTAAAAACTAAAATAAACATTTTTAATAGTGTTCCTAATTGCACAAATAGGCTACTAGACAATTTACTTTCACAATTAAAGTCAGCTTGAAATGTTCCTTTTTATTTTTGTAATGGACTTTAAAAATCCGAGCACATCACACCTGTCCTCAGGTCTTTACACTGGCTCCCAGTTACATTCAGAATAGATTTTAAGGTATTACTACTCGTCTATAAATTACTAAATGGCCTAGGACCTCAATACATTTCAGATATGCTCACTGAAAACAAACCTAACAGGTCACTCAGATCATTAGGATCTAGTAAATTAGAAATTCCTAGAGTTCATTTAAAGCAGGGTGAATCTGCCTTTCCCCCCCCCACCCCCCCCCCTCCCCCACTGCTTGAATCGGCTTGCAGAAATGATCACGTGCTCCAACATTAAGCACATTCAAATCAAGAATGAAAACACTAACACTAACATTCTGTAGCTGTGCCTTTACTGAATGAGCACTGTGCTATGTCCCACAGATCGCACTATTATGCCTTTTTTCATTCCTTTAAAACCTGTTTGAACACATTTTAATCTGTTTTTAATCATTTTTGATTATTTGAATCATTTTCATTTTCTTGTTTTCTTTTATTCTTGTTTATGTAAACCACTTTGAATTATCATTGTGTATAAAATATGCTATATAAATAAACTTGCCTTGCCTAAATTATACATTATTTATCTGTGCACATCTTTATTTATTTTTTTTAATTGGTGTTCCCTTCTAATCTCACGTCTAAATAACACATTATCAAAATAAAAACAATTCTTCAAACATACATTTTTGCCACAAGGACAGGGGATTCACCTGTTGCTCACATGAGAACTATTAATAGCAAATCACAATTCTTACAATTCAGTCACTTCCTGCTGGACAAAATAAAGTTTCTCATTTGAGAAACCATTTCACTTAGATATATGTCTCAATAGGGAAAAAAGACTTAAAGCCAGCCTGACAGAGCAACAAGCCCAACCACTAGAGTGAGTTTTTGGGGGGTGACGGGGTGGAGCTTCTGTTTAAAAACAGTCATTAATTCACTCCCTGATGATTCAAAAGCTACAAACTTCACCTTGAAGCTGGAAAAGGAAACGTTATGTTTGTCTAAAGGCTTTTTTACGTACACACGGATGTCGGAGTGAGAAGAACTGGTATTCCACTTACAGCAGAGCAGCTGTCTTTAATGGCGGTTCCACAGGAAAGCCAGGGCTGATTTGTGTTCCTCGTTTCAGGTTCAGACCTAAGGCTTACCGCCCAGAAAGCCACATGAATCTTCTTGAACCTAACATCTTATCCAGCAGCCTATGGTTCATTAGTGAAGCTCCAAAACATCGAGTCGTATATCGTGATTATGACTTCGTATCATATGTGAAGTCATATAACATGGGTGGCTGAATGTTTTATGAAAACCTCACACTCAAAACGAGCAGGTCAGAATACGTGGTTATAGATCAATCTGGTTCCCAGCTGTTGATGGCACTAGCAGAACACTTTAAGACCGTGGGATTCTTCACGTCCCCCTGCTGTGAGACAGACTTCAAAAGTGCTTCAAAACACCCCACGCTATGAAAGTTGCTCATTGTTGAGGCTTTGCTTCTGAATGTGATGTATATTTATGCACCCCCCCACCCGCTTCGCATGTGGCCTATATGTTCGAGCATAGACAGGAAGTCGTGGATGTAGTTAACAGACTGGTTGTTTGGTGGTTTTCAAACACTCTAGGGGTTTGGTTCAGCTCAGCAGATCTCAGTTAGCCATGTAATCGCTGCAGTTGATGGCCCACCCAGAAAACATATGTCAACTTTCGGTAGACACCATGTAGCATTTATACTGTTTGTTAAATTTAAAAATAATTTGATATTTAAAAATGAAATTAGTGTTTTGTTTTGTACTTATTATATTTAGTTATATTATATTTCCAGCATTAGCAATAACTGTGATGTCTAAAACTAAATGGTATACATGCAGTTAAAGACAAAAATATTAGCCGTTCGAAATACTTTTTTTTTTTTATATTTCCCGAGTGATGTTTAACAGAACAAGAAACTTTTTCACAACATTTCCTTTTGTATATTTCCTTGTATATTCCTTTGTAACCAATCTTATTGTTTGGTTGGGAAAACAATGTTTGCAAAACAGGCCAATTTTATTAACCCCCCTTTAATAGTTGCTTGGACAGTTGAACTGTGAATCAACAAGTACTAAAGATATGCATTCAAATTCAACAAATTAAAGGCTTGTGCACACACCAGGACCGTTTTCATTTGTGCTTATTGTAACCCACCAGTCCTACTGCACCCAACCCAGTCTGAGCTGGTATCAAACCCGAGATTATTTGTATGGGAGTCGGTTGCTCTTACAAGGAGGCTTAAGACCATGGCCTCTAGCATCTGTTACTAAGTGCACCTTTTGAGGTCAGAAGAGTGAATTTTACCTGCATAGCACTTCACTATCTGGCCTCCAATACACTCACCCCCCTAAACCTCACTCTCTTCCCGGACGAACACCAATGTGTAACCCACTGGTTCTACTGCACCCAACCCAGTCTGAGCTGGGAGCGAACTGGCGATTCTTTGTATGGGAGTTGGTTGTTCTAACAAGGAATCTAAAGACCATGACCTCTAGCGTCTGTCAGTAGAGCTCCTTTTGAGGTCAGAAGAGTGAGGTTTACGTGCATAGCACTTCACTAGCTGGCTTCCCTTACACTAACCCCCCTAAACCTCACTTCCATCCCGGACGAGCCCCCACGTGTAACCCACCAGTTCTACTGCACCCAACCTGGTCTGAGCTGGGATCAACCCGGCGATTCTTTGTATGGGAGTCGGTTGCTCTTACAAGGAGGCTAAAGACCATGGCCTCTAGCTTCGGTCGCTAGGGCACCTTTTGAGGTCAGAGGAGTGAGGTTTACCTGCAAAATTTACTAAAGATAAAAAAAAAACAGATAAAACTGTGTGCGTTACAGAAACATTCCAAATTGCTACCTTTAACATGATCAAACTACACTACTTCAATATTAAAATAATTTAAAAATTGAGGTCTTCACATGGTCAAACTCTGTCTACAAATAGTAAGAGAGCATGTTCAAAGCTGACACTTCAACGCATCTAAAATATGCCTCTACGCGTAGGAGCAAGTTTAAAATTGACGTCTCAACATGGTCAAACTTGTGTTTACAAAGACTAAAATAAGTGAATAAATTGTCTAAATCGTTAAAGTCTCTGCGTGTACCACTACTAATGGAACAAGTTCAAAATTGACAACTCAACATGGTCAAATTTGTGTTTACAAATAATAAAATAATTGAATAAATTGTTAAAGACTCCATGTGGCCAAACTGCATGTACTGCTACTACAACTATTACTAAAGGAACAAGTTGAAAACTGCCACTTTCAAATTCGGCCCTTTCAATTTTCACACGTTTCACCTATAGTTATTATTCTATAGTAAAAATAGGAAGGTCTAAAACATTTCAATGGGCTTTAAAAAGCTTTTTGTGAAATGACTATCAGTCCAACTTTGCTGTACACGGCATATGAATGGCTGGCTCTGGACAAGAACAGATGTCTATTTTATTTTTTATTTTTTTGTCTGCATCTGTTGGTCAGCTGTTGACACACTCTTGACCTCCTTTACAGGATGGATCCATGCAGTTCTCACCTCTCAGGATTGCATGGCTTTTGGAGGAAACTTCCTCCACAACCTCAACATTGGCATGCAGCTCAGGTGAGCCAGAACTAACACTCACATTAAAGTTATTCTTCTTTTGAAATCTGAATCAGATTGCCTGTTAAGTTCCCTAGTAACTCATGTAGGTTGACCTTTATATGATCATTTGGAAAAGTGGCAAAAGGTAGATTTTTCTATGAGTCATCAGTTGAACTGCATCCCAATCATCACAAATACTGCACAAGAACTATTGGACTCCGCATGGACCCAAGATTCTCATAGAAATCAGTCGAGTTTGGTGAATGAAAAATCATGGTTTGGGGTCACATTCAGTATGGGGGTGTGCGAGAGCTCTGCAATATCAACAGCCTGAGGTATCAAGACATTTGTGCTGCCCATTACATTACAAGCCACAAGAGAGGGCAAATTCTTCAGCAGGATAGCGCTCCTTCTCATACTTCAGCCTCCACATCAAAGTTCCTGAAAGCAAAGAAGGTCAAGATGCTCCAGGATTGGCCAGCCCAGTCACCAGACATGAACATTGAGCATGTCTGGGGTAAGATGGAGGAGGAGGCATTGACGATGAATTCAAAGAATCTTGATGAACTCTCATTCCAGATGACTTTATTAATAAGTTATTTGAGTCATTGCAGAGATGCATGAATGCAATCGTCCAAGCTCATTTCGGTAAAATAAGCGTAATATAGAGGCCTTTGCCTTTCATAAAAGCCACTTCTGATACCAAATAATCAACTAGAAGTCAAGTTATTATTTATTGTCCCCGAAACTTGGATCGAAGACAAGACTTTTGTCAGGTAGTATAGACTCAGCTAAAAATCTGCCAAAATCTGTGGATTTCTGTGTGTGCTGATTCCGTGTGGGCCTACTAATATTATAATAATCATAATAAATATATATTTTTTTTGCAAATAACATAATTTCATCTACAATGAAAAAAAGAGCAACCATGCATTTACTATTGTTTTTGTAACAAAGAGCTTAAATAATAGAAATATATAAAAATACTAATCTTACAGCACTAATGTGTATGTTATTTGTCTGAAGTGAAACTAATTTTGTCCTCACATCAGGTGTTATGAGATGGAGCGGCGTCTGAAGACTCCAGACCTCTTTAAGTTCCCTTATTTCGAGGCCATCTGCTGGTACGTGGCGAAGAATCTACTGGAGACTCTTAAAGGTGCATCATCGAATCACTTAGCATGTCAATACTAGGCACTTAAAGCTCTGGCGCGCTGCCACTGCACTCCCGCTGTCCCTCTAATCGACTGTTTATTGTCTGTGGCCAGAATCTCGAGAGGAAAACTGCCTGCCTCCAGAATACCTGATCAAGGGAGTCAAAGCGTTGATCACTGCACTGAGGAACTGGCTAAAGAGAGAGGTGATGGAAACTGATCTTCACTTTGACCCTCAACTCACACTTTCAGCTGTATTTAGACAAAATCAACTTTAAACTAGAGATGCCGACTGATTAATTGTCAATACACCTTATCAATGGTTGATTAGCATAAATTGTTGTAAAGCGCCTGTGCCTTTTATGTGCAAAACATGGATAGCAGATGTGGGGGAAAAAATTAAGCAAGTTAAAATTAGTTTATTAAAAGCTCTCCAGTATCATACTTGGAGAAGCAAAGTGTTGATTTGTCAATATGAAGTGCATAGAGACGGATGAATTGTGCTAATAACTGTAACGGCATCATTGTTTAAGTGCAGACACTGCAGGTGAATAGGGTAAAAAAACATGCATCACTAATTCCTCACACATTGATTAGTTTAAAAAATTGTTTAAAAAAATTACGTTTTCTAAAATGAGTTGTTGACATTTTAAGAATAATATTTTTTAGTTTTTATGATCGTTGTTGTTGTTGTTGTATTTTTTAATTTTGTTTTTAATTAAATATATATATATATATATATATATATATATATATATATATATATATATATATATATATATTATTTTAGTAGTAGTATTCGTCGAAGTAGTCGTCGCAATCATAGTAATAGTAGTCATAGTCATAGTTGTCGTAGTAGTAGTCGTCGTCGTTGTAGTTGCCATCGAGGTAGTAGTTGTTAAAGTAGTCATAGTAGTCGTCGCCATTGTAGTAGTAGTAGAAAGTAGTCATTGTCGAAGTTGTAATAGTTGTCGTAGATTAGTAGTTGTCGTAATAGTCATAGCCGAAGTAATCGTTGTAGTAGTCATTATCGTAGTAGTCATAGTTGTTATAACAGTAGTAGTAGTCGTAGTAGTAGTAATTGTCGTCATCATAGTCACCATCAAAGTAGTCATCGCTGTCGTAGTCGCCATAAAAGTAGTCATAGCTGTCATAGTAGTAGTCGTTAAAATAGTCATAGTAGTTGTCGGCGTAGTAGTCAAAGTAGTCATTATCGAAGTAGTCATAGTTGTCGTAGATTAGTAGTTGTTGTAGTAGTCATAGTCGAAGTAATCGTTGTAGTATTAGTCATCGTAGTAGTCATAGTTGTCGTAGTAGTAGTCATTATAGTAGTAATAGTAGTTGAAGTAGTCATAGGCAAGGCAAGTCGTGGTGGTGTTAACAAAAATGTAAATGTAAAAAATCATGTTATATTCATTGATTACTTTAAAAACTGTTTAATAATAATATGTTTTTAGAATGTTATATTAAAATGTGCAAGTGAGGCATTATTTAAATAGATATGTAAAAATGAAATGTGTATAGTTGGCATACATTTCTAGCACGGAAATCTGAACATTGGATCAGCTCAGGTTCAAAATTCAATTATTTGAGATTTGAAGTCGGAGGTTTACAGTGGGGATTTTGTAGATAAGGTATAAAATGGGATTCTACTTCTATTTCATAATTTAGAAAATGACAGCCCGAGTAAAATGTTGTGTAAATTCACATAATTCATCTATGATAATTTCCCCTTTGTAAAAACTTTCAGAATATAGGTATAAATAAAGCAGCAATGTTTCAATAATATAATATAACATTTTTGGCAGAGTACAGGAGAAAAAAATCTTTTTGAGAAAACGGACTTTAAAAATTTGGATTGTAATTCAAATCTATAGACATAAATTGATAATGTGCGGATGGCCTTTATCAATTTATGCCTGTAGACTTGAATTACAATACATATTTTTTAAAGGCTGTTTTTTTTTAATGATAGACAAAGAAACAATTTTGTCAAAAAAAAAAAGAAACACTTAAATGTGTATTTAACTTTGTTTTTTTTTTACTTTGTTTTTTTAAACGATAGACTTGACTGTTCATCAAAATCCAAAAAGCCTAAAATCTTAAAAAAAAAAAAAAAAAAAAAGATCTTTGCCTGCGTTGTCTCACCTTAACACATCATGGACACACAGGAGTAAACATACACAATTTCTCTGCGTTTTCCTTGATAAGCACAATGTCCTGTGTACATTTGGGAAGAAAATAACAGTTCATTTTTTTAGCTAGCGTGTACATCTAAGGTGGTGTTATTGGCACATTGTATTTTAATCATTACATTTAATCATCAAATGGTTCTAAAAAATTGTCAGTCATAAGTTCTTTTTGTAATCCAGTAAACCTTTTCTTTACAGAAAAAAAATAGCAAATATTAAGGTTAACAGTTAAGCATGTAATTGATAGTTTGTTCATTTAAACAAAGATCTGTCATGGGCATTTGTGGAAATCGACATCTCTACTTTTAAAGCCTCCTGCAGTCATGCGTTGAACATTGTAATCTGTGCTGGATGAATGTCCCAGAGGGCTGGATATCTGGTGTCGGTGGTTCTGGGTGGGAACCTGAGGTTTGCTGTGTGGCACAATCCCCTTATTGTCTGGCATGTGTGCTGATCTTCCCCAGGTCACTGAGCCAGCCAGCGAGGTCCCAGACCATATCAGACCCAACCATCTCATTAAAATGCTCACCAAGGAAATCCAGTACCTTGAGGTAAGACCTGCCTCATGAAACCTGCTTATATTTGGACAGACACATTTAAATAATACATTTACAGGTGGAGAGTTTAAGCTTATTCACATTTTTTTTAAATAAGGGTTTCACAAAAAGTCTATTATTGTTCATTTGTTTTGTTGGTTTATTATTAGTAGAAGATTATTAAATTATCAATTATTATTAATACTTTACAGTAAGTCAGTTAGTGAACATCAGTGTATGCATTAACAATGCTTGGTATGTTCATAATATTTTCCATATTTTTGCATTTCGGTTACCTTCGCTCTTTAAAACAATAATAATATTAAATTAACCAGTATTTATTACCTAACTTAATTTGTAGTGTTTGAAATTATTAAATTAAATTTAGTTTGGTTTTAATTTTGTATTAATTTAGTGTTGTTGTTGGTTTAAAAAAAATGACCAATTTAAACATAAACAGCCACAGTCTGATTCAAAGAGCAGCCGCACTGTCTTTAGATTTTTTTTCAAGAAACAGTGGGAAGATGACTTGGGAAATTTGTTCTGGATGCAGTCTGGTAATCAGCAATTAAGCAAGTTCACTCAACATCTATCTGCGTCTGACACAGCACAATTTAAGATAATTCATAGGCTGCAAATTGTCAAGAATATTCTTAGTAATTGATCAACGTGTTCTAGGTGCCACAGAGATGAGGCCACCTTGGGCCATATGTTCTGGACGTGTCCATCCCCAAGTGTCCTGGCATATCTAAAGCTAGAGAAAAACAAATATTGTACCGAAGGCTCAAATAATAGATTCTTTAAAGTTTGGAGACAATTCCTGTCATATTTTGAGGACAGATTTATTCCAAATGCTTGAATTGTACACTACCTGACATTTGTAAATAACTGTCTTGTAGCCTATCCAAGTTTTAGGAACAATAAATAATAACTTGAATTCTATTTGATTATTTGGTATCAGAAGTGGCTTGTATAAAGGGCAAAGGCCTCTAGATTACGCTTATTTTACCAAAATGAGCTTGAACGATTGCATTCATACATCTCTGCAATGACTCAAATAACTTCTTAATAAAGTCATCTGGAATGGCAAAGTAAGCGTTCTTGCAGGACTCTCAGAGTTCAACAAGATTCTTTGGATTCATCTTCAATGCCTCCTCCTTTATTTTACCCCAGACATGCTCAATAATGTTCATGTCTGGTGACTGGGCTGGTCCTTCTTGACCTTGACCTACTTTGATGTGGAGGCTGAAGTATGAGAAGGGGCACTATCCTGCTGAAGAATGTGCCCTCTTTCGTGGTTTGTAATGTAATAGGCAGCACAAATGTCTTGATACCTCAGGTTGTTGATGTTGCCATCCACTCCGCATATCTCTCGCACACCCCCATTCTGAGTGTAACCCCAAACCATGATTTTTCCTTCACCAAACTTGACTGATTTCTATGAGAATCTTGGGTCCATCATGGTTCCAATAGGTCTTCTGCAGTATCTGTGATGATTGTGATGCAGTCCAAAGATGATTCATAGGAAAAATCTACCTTCTGCCACTTTTCCAACTGATCAACTAGAAGTCAAGTTATTATTTGTTGCACTTTCAACTAGTATCGACGACAATACTTTTGTCAGGTAGTGTAAACTCCCCAATCCCCCATCCGCCCCATTTATTTTATTTATTTTTTTCACTTTGTACTATCTACTTTTTTGTTCTTGTTTGAGTTGCTGTGTTAAGATCTTCAGTTTGTTATGGATGGAATGACAAAAAAAAATCAATAAAAAGACTTGTCTACAAAACATGAACAGCCTTTTGAGCAATGTGCAAAATAACAAAAAGGAAAAAGTCAAACTGAAACAAGTAATACCAAAGCTATTTGGAAAAGTATTGTTGCTATTTACTATTAAAATTTACTATTAAAAGTAACTAATAAAAAGTAACTAAAGGATAGGTCTTAAATTCCTGGAGGGCCGCAGCTCTGCACAGATTTTCTCCAAGCCTGATCAAACACCGCTAATCCAACTAATGAAGGTGTTCATGACTCTTTTAAACACCTCGATTATTTGGATCAGCTGTGTTAGATTAGGGTTGGAGCAAAGCCTTCAAAGCTGCGGCCCTCCAGTAAACTAAAGTAACCTTTACATTTTAGCAAATTTAGCAAACTCAAGAAAACATTCAATCTTTTCTTGTGTTGAATCTCAATATGCTGTCAACTGCATTTACTGAAGATTTAAAAACATAAAAGTTTTTGTAATTTAACTCTCATTGCTGTTTCTCACACCTAAGGAGTACCAGAATGGGAACTGTGGAAACAAGCCAATGAAGCTTCAAGAAAGCTCCATTTGTCCTTCCACGAGGTCAGCACACGAGCGAGGGTCTCACGCACGCAGGGCCGCCAGACGGCTCCGTGGCCACCACCACCATCATCATCGCCACCACCACCACCACCATCATCATCATCATAATCATCAACACTCAGACAGCCCTAAAGCTCCCTCACACCTGGACATCTATGAGCAGCACACGCAGGAGGTCTTGAAAAGACTGGAGATGGGGCCTTATGAGGAGGTAAGGGGGATTTTTGACATCCATAAATGCTATTCGGGTTATGGATACATCTGTATGGATTAATCATTCTTAATGATTGTTTTTCAGGATGCCTCCTTTAACCTGAAAGTCAACGGCAAGTTCAATAAGGTTTCGACAGCTTCAGCCGCAGCAGCAGAACGCAGTTTGGAAAATGATCTGCGTCTGGTGCTGTGCAATGGACAAATAGTGAGGTAAACCCTGTTAATCTGTGACGAACATCATACTTAAGGCCAGTGGTTCTCAAACTGTGGCACACGGGCTTCCTTCTAGTGGTACGTAGAGGAATTGCTGAAAAATAAAAGAAAGAAAATGAACACTCAGCATTGGCTGTTCTCTGGAGCAAACGATTACATCAATGTGCTTAGAATGTTTACTTTAGTGCGTCGCATAATCAGATGCTAAAAATCAATCCACTCAGCGTGCGTCGCTTGCAGAGCAAATACACATGCGCTAGAGAAGCGCTTTTGCAGACCAATGATGTTCTGTTGGCATTTCAGTTACTGCAAACTCAAGAATTTCCCCATGCTACACCATAAGTAAAATAATCATTACAAATGTTTTAAATTGTGTGTAAAATAATGCATGTTTTCGATATATAAAGGTCTATAAAACAGCGTGGATTTTGATTTAGTTTGTTACCTCAGATTTAGGCTAATTAATTTGGATGTGATTCATATGGTGCGGGACACAGAACATAGACTCGAGCAACTTTGCTATGTTGGAAGCTTGTAGCTAGAATATAATTGAAGTTAGTCTCTGTGTGTGGTTAACGCAAACTCCACGGTTCGCTAAGATGTGATCTCAAATCACGAATATGCCACACGTATGAATGGATAAATCCCGTATAAATTGCTCAAGCACCGTATTTATGCATGTAATCACTCAGTTTTCTGATACACATACTGTAAAGGATGTGCAGTAAACAATCTAATTTCAGATTTAAATATGTTATTCCAAATCATCTATTTAAAATATACAAATGGGGTTGTGTTTAGATTTTCAAAATTGCACAAATATGTCATATGTACATGCTCCTATTTCAAAATCGATCAAAAAATGGTTTATATATGAATATGACATATAGTCTATATTTATGAGGTCCAAGCAACATTTCCAGATTTTGATGAACAGACTATATGTCAATACATTTAAGTACAGCGGTTTTCTTTTTACTTTAAGAACAGTGGCCTACCATTTTTTATTAACTTTTATAAGCACTTTTTTTAAAAACATTGACGTTTTTTTCCCTATAAGAACAGTAGTGGTAATGTTCAAACTATTTATGTTTAAAGTGGCTGACAATAATAAATATTATTAATAATAGGCATTAATCTGCCTCATTTTTTAAACTGTGCTTAATTAGGTCTACTACACTATTATATATCAATACTGGTCATTATGGTGGTACTTGGAGAGACAATTGGTTTCTGAGGTGGTACTTAATGGAAAAAAGTTTGAGAGTCACTCCTTTAGGCAAAAGCTGCTGTATTTGTAGCATAGGGCTGGGCAATATGGCAGCAATGCAATCTCGATGATTATTTTCTGTATTGAACAATAACGATATATATTTCGATATAAGTTGTTGACGCTTCCACTATTAAAGTGACTAATGGCGGATACTGCTGGTGGGAAAGTGAAACGACCATGCTAAACAATGCTGGGTGACGCAGCTATTTTCGCAGACAAAAAATTTGATGAATCTCTAATATCAACACAATTATAGATTTCTGTTGTTGCATATTTCTGCTGTGTTCTTTGAATCAATGTCAAGTAAAAATGTGCAGAGCTTATCATTGTTATCGACATGCATTTTATTGCAATTGGATATGATATCGTTTATCGGCCACGCAATATTGTAGCATATAATTTGAGCATTTTTATGAATCATTTCATCTGAAAGTTTAAGGGAGTTTTAGTTTTTACCATATTTCCAAACTGTATAGAGCTTATTACACTAGATTCATAATAAACTTATACAAAACAAGTGGTTAAAATGTGTACAAATAATAAAAGTACATAACAAAAAAGCTTTTAGCACAAAGCAAATGGAGAAAAAACAGCTTTGCATTATAGTGAACCTATTTTCACTACAAGCTCCACAGCGCCACCTAATGCAACTGCATGCTTTATGTTTGTTTTTTTCTTTCATGGATTTACTCCATTTCCAGCCAGAAATGTGACATCGTAAAATTTGAACAGTGTTGATATTTTTTTTAATAATAATTTCAGATTAAACATTTAGATATTTATCCGTTGTGAACCCTTTTAGTTTAGCCTTGGTTTATTGTTGAAATCTTCCCTTCTGATTGTGTATGCAGAGATAACAGGCAGCATGTTGCTGAAAAAAGACCAAGGATAAAGGAAGAGGAGGAAGGCCGAGACGTGAAGAGGGACTCGCTCAAGATCAAACTGATCCCTAAAGAGGAGGAACAGGAAGTGCATGTTCAAGTGAAAGAGGAGGATAAACGTCATCTTGTAGCCAGAGGAGTGAAGGACTTCACAGGTACCAGTAATAATGCTAATATCAGCTTTACAGTTAAATTTGTTTATATATGTTACTGACGGAATCGGGGAATGTGGTTGTAAAAATTCAATTACCTGTATAACAGAGGAGTTCAAATCCTGAGAATCACTTCACCAGCATTTTATTGTCTTATTAGAGGAAAAATTCAAACTTCAGGTCTTCAAAACTAATTTAAAAATTAAAAAAACTTTATAGTAATTGAATTTAACAGTGAAACGTTTTTAAAACTTAAATTATTACTTAATATTAAATATTAAATTATTAATAAATTATTTTTCAATTAGTTTTCATTTTCTACTTTCTTAAAATTCTTAACCAGGATGAACAATTATTCTTTAAATTACTATTATTATTTCTATATGCAAAACTTCAAGTTAAACCAAACGATTTTCAATTTAGTATTGAACTAGTATTGATTTATTATAAATAAAATTATTTCAAGTGAATCTAGCAGTTTGTGTGACGTATGCTGAACACACACGTGAATAGTGACACGTCAATCCCATTCAAGACAAATACTCACCTATGTGTATGTTATAGGGGTGTGACGAGATCTCGGGCTATGAGATGTCGCGAGACTAAATTGCAACTCGATTTCTTGTTGAGGTGAAAAGTTGTCTTGTGCGTTGTGATGTTATGATGGATCATGAGGGTGAATTTAGCACTGAAGATTGGAGGTAGGATTGTATTTTAACTGCAAATCGAGTGCTTTGCACACACCTGGCAACCCAGGCTGCCTCTGTGTATCGTGTCACTCGTTTGCTTGGGCGGGTGTGACATAACCACTTTAGTTCAAAGGTTGCTGCGTCCAAAAACAAAGGCTGCCACAACTGCTACCACACAATTTAACCAAATGATGGAATAGTTCTTTAGATATGCTTAAATTTATAATCAACGTAAACACAAATCGAATTAAGATGTGGAGTATTCCTATTTTAATCGCATTATTGAAGTGCAGTACTGATATGTAAACTCCATAATCAAACTATTACAATCGTGTAGGACTTGTTGCCGCATTTTGTGACAGGATATTCCATACACACACAGCTGTTCGACACTATTCTTTGCACCTACCAAGTCAGTTAAACACCACATTTCCTCCGAGTGTGTGCGCACACACGGTAAACTTCTGAAGATGCACACATCCGTCATCATCGTCATCATTTATGCCATGCGGAAAAAACTGAAGTTTTCTTTTCATTCAAACTCCATTAAAACAATTCTCTCCTATCAGTCGTTACTTCATCCTTGCATACAGTAGCTCAGAGTTTGTCCTGTCTTTCAGAGTTTATAGCAAGATATTTTGCAGTGTTTGTATGTCCTTTATGGCATAATTCAATAAAATAGAAGTAAAACAACATTCATTACAAGTTTATTTGAGAAGCAACTAAATAGTTTTGCATTTTGTGATTTTTTTTTTTTTTTTTTTTTTTTTTTTTTTTTTTTAATTTTTTTTTAATTTTTTTTATTATTTTTATTTATTTATTTTATTTTTTTTTTTCAGTTGAATTACACTAATTCAGTGAATGAATATTCTGCTCTATTCATACATTTCATCTTTGAGAATTCCAAAAAAATAATTGTATAAAAATATTATCTCGTCTTTTTTTCATAAACCCAATCTCGTGTCACGTCTCGTTGAGTAAGCATCTTGTCACACCCCTAGTATGTTATGCATGTTATGCTTGCATTGGTTGTGCTACTTGAGTCATTTTAGAATAAATGAGTCATAGCACATATTACAGACAGACAGACAGACAGACAGACAGACAGACAGACAGACAGACAGACAGACAGACAGACAGATAGATAGATGGATAGATAGATAGATAGATAGATAGATAGATAGATAGATAGATAGATAGATAGATAGATAGATAGATAGATATAATTAGGTACTTATTCTCTGAGCTACTACATGAAATCTCAAAATTTTGTGTCACTGAAACGTTGTGTTTTGTTGCAGATATGAGTAATGAAGAGGGTTCAGATCTCAGGAACAGAGAATCTGTACTTTCAGACATTTCTTCAGACTCTGAATCAGATGCAGAGTTTACTACACGGGTATGCTGAGCTTTCCCTTCATTCACAGGAAACACATGCAGTCTGTTAGGTTTAATCGTACTTTCTTATCCACACAGAAAAAGAACTGCTCTGAGGAGGAATCTGAAAGTTCTTCAGAGGAAGAGGACGATGAAAAGATAAAGAGGATTGGAGACGACAAAAGTAACACCAAAAGCTGCTCTAGCTTCACTATGGATACACACAAGTCCCGGCAAAGAATTAGCAGTTTTGAAAAATGTCTTAAAAGGTGAGGGATGACAGGAGCTGTATATAAATTCTAGCTTTTTAATTTTTACCTGGTATTAAGGTGTATTTTTGTCAATTTAATCACTTTGGTTCGTTTTGCGCTACTTAAAATGGGTGAAATTAGCAATATAGTTGCGCCATCTCTACTCTATTGTTTGCGCAACATAAACAAATCAGGACACAAACCAACAATATATTTTTATATAACAATATATATTTACTATACAATTAAATATAGTGGGTTTGGAGTCTTGTCATGTTTTGGTAACTATAGTATTGTTTTGATAACTATTGAAATTGGAACCTCGCTCAAGTACTAGGTACAAAATGCAGTGGAAAAAGCCCCTAAAACCTATCCATACCGAACCAAACTGTGCTATAACTGCGATGTTTTAAATCTGTCCTCCTTCAACCCCTTCCAAAGATGGTCAAAAACCCATTCAGTCTTTCATTCAACCCGTTTGCTTTTGCATTTAAAAGAGCCTCTATATGAACATATGTTCGTACCAGCTGAAAACAGGGGCCACGATGCATGCTGGGACACACTTTGGAGTCATGCATGTGTAAATCTAAATCTCAAATCATATGTTGCAGTGAATCGGTCACCTTGGCCAGTGCTGAGGAGGATGCTATCCAGGGAATGCTGGCTGTTGCAGGACTGCTGTATTCTCACCCAACAGAAGACCCCAGCAGCTCACAGGAATCCTGGTGGTCTCGGACCAACCACACCTCACCTGAATACAGTAAGAAAGACTTCTTCTTTTAATAGTTGGTATTAGTGCTAATTTGATGATTGTTGCATGTTCTTTTTCCATTTACAGGCAGAAAGAAGGTTGCATCAGGAGAGGAGAATCAGGATTCAGACAGCAATTCTTCACAGGTAACTTGCTCAATGACTTTTATAACAGATCCACACATTCATATTGTGTATAATGCAACAAGGGTTGGGTTTTGTTTTTCTGATACCAGTGTCAGTTCGATGCTTGGCAGCTATAGCCTTGTGGTCAGTGCACTGATATAAGTCGCCATTGCACTTCAGGGGTTAGACATCTCTCAGTCTCATCCTCTCTCTCTTCCGGACTATATACCAGCCTATCTTAAAAATAAATAAATATAAATACATAAATTATACCATACCAATCAATACCAGTGCCTAACTAATAAACCTTTAAAGACAGCGTATTAGTGAGATTTGAGGTTAACTGATATGCTGGATATGTTTTGTGAAACCTATTCCATTTACATTTAAAACTGTCCTATATGAGGCAGAATTGAGAATAAAACTACATTACCCATAATGCTATAAAGACGTTTCCACCAATCAGAAAGTTGCAGTAGGCGAAGTGCGCTAAAACCGATTTTTAGCTTTCTATGGGAGAGATTATGCAGACTTATATCAGCTGGCGTTTTATTTCAGTCATTATTTGTGTGTTCTTCAGGAGGGTTTTGAGGCACGTGAGCACTCAGGGGGAGGATGTCACTCGAGCAAACTCCAGCACAGGATCCAGGAGCACAAGAGCTTCATGGACAGTCAGGGCAGCAGCAGCAGCAGCAGTGAAACGTGGAGCAGTTGCACACAGTCTCCAGCTCACAGGGAAAGCCCAATGATGACCTATCAGTACTGTGAGACCTCACTGTCACCACCACTGCACCCGTCCAAGAGGCCTGCCGCAAACCCTCCACCAGTCAGCAATCAGGCCACCAAAGGTACCGGAGCAATACTGTTTTGTCTGCACATTGAAATATATTCAATAAAATAAAATAAAAATTGTGTTGTTTTTTTCTATTATTTTTTATTTTAATGCAAAATATAATTATTGTTTTTATTTATGTCCGATTTTATTTATTTATTTTTATATATATATATTTTTTTTTTGTTAGTTTGTTCTTTTGTTTTATTATGTGTAACTTTTATTTTATTCTATTTTTTAGAGTTGCTATTTTATTTTTGCCATAACAAAATAATAATACAGTAATTGTATTTTTTTTATGTGTTTTGATCATTTTTTGTGGTGTTTTTATTTATAGTTATACATGTTTTTTTTTATTATGAATAACTTTTATTTTAATATTTTTTTTTCTATTTATTCTTACCATAGCAACATAATACTACAGTAATTGTGTTGTATTTCGTATTTTATTTTACATTTTGTGGCGTTTTTGTTTTGAATTATTTACAGCTTTATAAAATTATTTAGTAATTTTTTAATTAAAATTAAATACAAAATGTATGTAAATTGTCTTTTCTTTTATCATTTTTTATATTTAATTTTTAATCCCATTTCTATTTTATTTATTTAATCTTTAATATTTTGTTTTCTTGTAGGTAAACGTCCTAAGAAGGGCATGGCCACAGCTAAACAGCGACTGGGCAAGATTCTCAAACTCAGCAGACACAAACCCTTCTTTGTGTAGTTCCAATGATGGCAGAAGATTCCGGATGCTATGCGTGTGTAAAGGTGACAGGGTATCAAGTGTGTTTGAGTCAACACGGCAGGTCAAAAAAATAAAAAGAAAAGCTTGGTATTCGCTACCAATAAACCTAAAGCTATGGAATGATCTGTTTTGCTAATATAAATCCAAAGAAACGAGGAAAGCATGACTGAAAAACATCGCTTTTTAAGGTTTTCAAATTTTTTCTCAACAAAAACGCATGAGGATGTCGACTTAACTAAGTGATGGACTGATTTCGTAAAGGTGCTTGACTTTGGTCTTCATATTTTAGTATCTCAACCGACTTTCTCGCAAATTGAACGAAAGTTTGCACTCACTGCCTCAAGAGTCACCCAGAACTACCTGTCAATCAAAACGTACAAACGTTTTGAGAGAACGTAAAGTGTATTTTGTATTCATCTTGATATATTTTGGGTAGTTTAGGTACATTTTGGTCCTCTGTCGCCATCTAGTGGGCTCATCGTTCACACCAGGACAATTTCTTTAATTTATTCCAATGTTTTGGTGCTGTTATTAAAAGACGTATTTATTACTGATGAAAGAATTTATTTCGTTCTTCATTCGGGGTCTGTTTTGAAGCGCATTTAGATGTTTGTGCACAATATGTCATCCGTATCTGTATTGCATTGTGGGTAAGAACAAAATGTGTTGTGTAAGAAGAAGCCAATGTTAAATCAAAATACCTGGCCAACATTTTTGTTACCTCAAGGTGATTTTTTCCTTAAAAAAAAAGAAAAAAGAAAGAAAACAAATTATGATTCTGACTTTTAATCTGGTTTTTGTACTAGATCTGGTTTCCGAATCGCTGCCTCTGTGAATTGGAAAGCATTAAAACACTGTTTTAACCTGGTGCTGTGTATAGTATAAGAATTTTTTACCTTTTTTTTTTTTTTTTTACATTTGAAATGTATTTGGCTACTCGTCTTTTAACAAAGAATTGAAAAAAATAGAGTATTTATTTTTTATAAAAGAAAAAAAAATTCCCCGCAATTGTACCAACAGCGTGTATTGAAATATGGCATTTTGTAAGATATATATGTGTGTGATTTGGAGGTAGTTTACTCGGCTTTTGTTTTTGTATGTGTGAAAGACCTCAGGTAATTGTTTGAGCTCAAGGTTTTGGATTCCCTTTGATGAATGCCAAATATTTTAATCATAGAAGTCAGGTTTTGTGGTATCCAGACAGCGAAAAAATAGAAAAAAAACGTAAAAAAAAACGAAATTTCTTATTAAATATCCATAATTTTCTCCTTTACAGCATTTTTACAAAGCTTTTTAGGCAATAACGCACATTCCAGAAGCTTCCACGAACTGATTTCAATACAAATCTAGCAGCTCAGGGCTCACACACAGCCTGTTTTTCTGACAGACGGGATTTTTCTCTGAAGGGCTTCAGTGTAAAGGTGTACGGAATTGAACACAGTATTCTTACTGTATGCCATTTTTCGTGGCTTTTTATGATGGTTTGTTTCATACCACAATGCCATTAATGTAGCACCTAATGTTGTTGCCCTTGCTAATGATGGTGCTATTTGTTTGAGCAGGATTTGAGCCAAAGTGCATGTGTATTTCAGTCGGACGTTTGATTTCGATGTGCTCTCTTTGAGGGTTTTTGGTCTATGAAATAACGGCGCACTGCACTAACTCTTCCTGCCTTCGCTATGTTACACTACACTGTTTTTATTGTTGTTTTCTTCAACACAGCAAGTATCTAAATGTGCTCGATTGAAACGTTGCTGGCCTGCAGGCAGGGTTTGTACCATGCAGTACTTGTACAGTATTTATTTGGCATTCTCGCTTGTGTTTTCCATTTTCTGGTCTTGCAATCAATTACATGTTTGTACATGGCGTGTCCTTCCTTTTTTCACTGCATTCAGCTGTTTGAAATTTTTATATGGTTGTATGATTTGGTTGAACATTTTTGTGACACTGTAATCCACGGCTTAAGCTGTAGAAATTGGGATTTTCAGTTGTATAATGTGGCCTGTACATATTAAAAGTTTTACGAGTGAAAATTAGGTTTCGTGTTTGGCTTTTTTTTCGTTGATGATTCACAAGGACTTGGTAGAAGAGAAATATGAAAAAAATAACATCTTAATTTTCTTTATCGATAGCAGTGGTGCCCAAACTTTTCTTATAATAGGCCAAAAACCAAACTTGATTGAGATCTGTGGGCCGAATATATACCATACTGAATATACAGTGCATCCGGAAAGTATTCGTAGTGTTTCACTTTATGATACAGCCTCATTCCAAAATGGATTAACTTATTTCCTCAATTCTACACACAACACCTCATAATGACAATGTGGAAATTTTTTTTTTTAATTGTTGCGAATTTATTAAAAATAAAAAACCCGAAAAAAATCACATGTGCATAAGTATTCACAGCCTTTGCCGTGAAGCTCTAAACTAAGCTCAGGTACATTCTGTTTCCACTGATCATTCTTGAGATCTTTCAGCAGCTTAATTGGAGTTCACCTGTGATAAATTCAGTTGATTGGACATGATTTGAAAAGGCATACACCTGTCTATATAAGGTCCCAGGGTTGACAGTGCATGTCAAAGCACAAACCAAGCATGAAGACAAAGGAATTGTCTGTAGACCTCCGAGACAGGATTGTCTGAAGGCACAAGGTTGGGGAAGGTTACAGAAAAATCTCTGCTGCTCTGAAAGTTCCGATGAGCACAGTAACCTCCATCATCCGTAAGTGGATGATGTTTGGAACCACCAGGACTCTTCCTAGAGCTGGCCGGCCATCTAAGCTGAGTGATCAGTGGAGAAGGGCCTTAGTCAGGGAGGTGAATAACTCGTTGGTCACTCTGTCTGAGTTCCAGCATTCTCCTGTGGAGAGAGGAGAACCTTACAGAAGGACAACCATCTGTGCAGCAATCCACCAATCAGGCCTGTATGGTAGAGTGGCCAGACGGAAGCCAATTCCTACCTGGAATTTGCCAAAAGGCATCTGAAGGACTCTCAGACCATAAGAAACACAATTCTCTGGTCTGATGAGACTAAAATTGAACTCTTCGGAGTGAATGTCAGGCGTTACGTTTGGAGAAAACCAGGCACCACTCATCACCAGGCTAATACCATGCGTACAGTGAAGCATGGTGGTGGCAGCATCATGCTGTGGGGATGCTTTTCAGCAGCAGGAACTGTACAGAGATATCCTAAATGAAAACCAGCTTCAGAGTGCTCTTGACCTCAGACTGGGGCAACGGTTCATCTTCCAGCAGGACAATGACCCAAAGCACACCGCCAAAATATCAATGGAGTGGCTTTACAACAACTCAGTGAATGTCCTTGAGTGGCACAGCCAAAGCCCAGACCTAAATCCTATTTAACATCTCTGGAAATATCTGAAAATGGCTGTACCCCGTCGCTTCCCATCCAACCTGATAGAGCTTGAGAGAGAGGTACTGCAAAGAGGAATGGGCAAAAAAAAAAACAAGGACAGGTGTGCCAAGCTTGTGGCATCATATTCAAAATAATTTCTATTAGCTTTGTTGTAGCTCAAAGATCGTTAAAGTAATTCACCCCAACCACTTTCCCATCATTCTTCCTCTCTTTTCAGATGGAACGGTGGGCCAAATCAAAGGTTATCGTGGGCCAACTTACATAAAATTATGAAATCTATATATAAAATTAAACATTTCCCAAACCTTCTACATATACATTTATTTAGATAAAAGGAAACAGTTATGCAAAGTTAAATAATTGTATTAGTTTTATAGATTAATTCCCAGGCAATTTTTTTTTGTAATTAGCCAGAATTATGCTCAAAACCGAAAGGGATAGTTCACCCAAAGCTAAAAAAAGTCAAATTCTGAAAAACAAAAGACAAGATTCTGAAGAAAGCTGGAAACTGTTACCATTGACTTCCGTAGTAGGCTATTTGTTTTACCTTTTAGTAGGGCTAGACAGAATCTGCGGGCATTTTTTGCTATTTCTTTGGAGAATTTTGGTAAAAATCTGCTTATTTTTGCGGAATGATTTTGGGTGAATCATAACTAAAAACTTGATATATGAAATAAAAAAATAAATTTCAAACTTTTATTACATGTTTACAATGCAAATTCAATTAGATCCACTTTATTTGGTGAACAAAGCAAGTCTCTATAGTATATCTACTAAAAGACAGAAAATATGACTTTACAAACTGTTTTGTAAATTAATCATGAATATTTTCATATCAGTCAATAATATTACTGAAATTAATTTAAAAACTAAATAAATATAATTTTACACAAGTAAATAAACAATCAATAATGGGCTAAAAATCTGTGGACATCAAAGCAAACACCAATTTTCATACTTTTCTACAACTTTGATAAACATTCCAGGCTCAAAGCCAAGGGGTTCGCGTGGTTTGAAAGACCCACCACCCACTGACAAAGGTCCACAATTTGGCCCATACTTGACCTCATTTGTCCTATTTTTGACTGCTATTCTATCATAAATTGAAAAAATAATCCATCGAAGAAGACCAAGTGGATTCCTCTGATGGCTGCCGGCAGTTCCGCTAATCAGTTCTGGCCAATGCAAACAATTATTTTTCATGGGTCCAACATCTGTGCAAGAAAACATACAATCTGACGAAAGTTAAGTCATCTTTCACTACTGACCTACTGTATTGTTGTTTAAAGAAAACATTTTACAACTAACTTTTATTCTAAATCTTAGACCTTATTCATGAAACAAAGGCGGCCCATATTAAAGTTCATTTTAATACTAATCAGGCTACTGTTTTCCATGAATTTTCAATGCAACTTTTTTTACAAGAGAAAAATTGTGAGGCTCTACATTATAATTGTATTTATTTATTACTTATTTTATTTATTCAAATGGCCAAATGCTAACTGAGGAAAGTTGAACGTGCTGGCCAGATTGCTATTTGCCTAAATAAATGAACATAATTTAAAAAAGGCATTTTTCTTAATGATAAATCATATAATAAATTAGTATTTTAAGTCCATTTTTTTTCAAAATCTTAAAGGAAATGTTTTGGTACATCAACATGAAAAGCTATTTAAACAAACAAATGCTTAAAATATCATTAAGAATGCAGTATTCAAACCTCCTAATTCATAGAAAATGAGCCGAATAACTGCAAAATGTCCACTTTTTGAGGAAAAAAAAATCCCTATCACCAGGCTGGCTACGGGCCAGCATTCAATATGTTAAGTTACATACACTCGATGTATTATTTCAATGAATTGTGTTTTCAGATGTTTGTTCTTGTTTATATCAAAAAAAGAAGCACATTCTTACAAAACTCACTTACAAATGTTGTTGTCTATCCGTTCACACAGCAACAGGTGTGTGTTCGCATTTGCGCAGATCTGCATCATTTTATAGTGTTTGTGCGCACAGGGAGAGGCGGGGCGCGGTGGCAGCGCGCATCACTTCATATGTTGCGTAGTCGCGAGCTCGTGCGCGAGCTCAATAAGCACCGCACTGGGTGCGCGCGCGTGCCGTGACAGTCGCCATTTTATTTTGAAAAATCCAAACCGAACCGAGGGAGAAAGCGACCTTTTATCCGTCAAGATCAGAACGAAGAAATACGACGAAAATGATCATCCGCACGTAATTTTCCAGGATCGAGGTAACGCGTCCTCTCTCTGCGCTATAATCCCTCAAAGCGCAGGGGATATGAATTGGTTATCATATGTTATCTGCTCGGCTAATTTAACGTAAGCTAGTTAGCGTGTAGCTTACCTTGCTTGTTTAACGGCCAAAAACTCCTAAAAAGCAAACCTGCCCTACGCGCCGGATGGTGGGAATATCTGTAACGGCCCGTAGGAGTTCGGTTAGTGATATAAATGATATTAATTTTGGAAAGCCGTCTAGTCATGACCAGGGCTCGTGTTGGTGCTACATGATCACTGGTGTGATTTAGACTCCGAGTTTGGTTTCTCCAACCATACAAATGTGTTGAGTGAGGCCCGGGAAGACAGCAGTGTGGCTATATGCAAAACTGCATAGCTGCTAATGTTCATTAACACTACTTTACATTTTCTTCCATGTTTACTAACATGTAGTACGACACTACCAGTGCATTTATTACGCCTTTACAAGAGTTAGGCTGCCAGATATTCTTACTAGAACTAGAAGTGTGTGCCAGTGTTTTACTAGCACTTGACTTGCATGAGATCACCGTGGGTTGCAGATGCATATGAACCATTCTTGTATATTTCTAACTTTAATGTCCTAAACAAACCAGAAGCCAGGTTCCTGTCAGTTAGGTGAGCATGTCGGGAACAGGCTAAGTGCTCGTCACCGTTTGAAACAATGAGGTTTACGCTGTTAGCTTAGCCTAGCTGTTAGCATGCTCTGGATTAGCACAACTGTTGTTTTATCTGACAGAAATTATGATTTAAAATACAGAAAGGGTTTGTTTTGAGATGATTAGAGTCATTGGCTAATAAACACACCCGGGTTGTGTGTTTTAGGTTATAATTGTGTACATTTTAAATGTGTAACGTTAAACAAAAAGTTTAGTTTAAGGTAAATTAGCATTAGGATTGCTAACGGTGTTTTCCACAGCCGAGCTGGGAGTGTTTGATTTGAACCAAAGGTTTGTTACGAGCTTGTGAATATATTGGTTATAACCTTAACATTTGTTATACAGTTGGGTTGTTTATATTATCTACTGAATGCGTCGGTCTTTAGTTTGGTTTTGTGGCTAGCATTTTGAAAACGAACCCATAACGCTAGCTTCTGCTGATCTTAGCGGTTACTTGAGTTTTTTATTTTATTGCTTATATTAATTGTTTCAAGGAAGCACTTTGTTTTGAAAATACTAATTTGAGTTGTACAATTCACACCTGCTTATATTAGTTTACTAAACGTCACACTTCAGTTATTATACTCATTATTATACAGTTGTGTCATTTAGTATTGCATGAACCTCAAACACGGAAAGTTTATTTACTCGGTTTGTGCTTATTTGCTTGAGGCCTGTGAGCGACTGAGGGGGTATGACTTCCGGTTTTGCAGCTGTATCGTTCTGTTCCCCTCAGCGCGATAAAAATAAAACAGAAAGTGGCTGAAAACTTAAGTGAAAGTAAGAAATTTTCTGCAGTTTGCGGTTTCTCTGAGATTTTCATAAATATTTTAGTATGTTGAAGAAAATAAATATTGACCGCGTTTACTAAATCGCATGTCATTACATTTTCTGCACCTACGCATTATTCTGTGCTATTTTTCATGTAAATAATGTTCACACTGAAAAGGTGTTATTTAAATGCGCAGAAGATGCACTTAATTAACTGAAAGAAGCATGAGGTGTACTTTCTGAGTGTAATGAAGACACATGTAAAATTCATCATGTATTAGACAGTGAATTACATGGTGCTAAGTCCCAATTCTACCTCTTAGGCCTTCCCCTTACTGGGGAATTGGGACACCCCTACCCCTTCACGTGAATGCACAAAGCGAGGGGTAGCGGTGTCCCAATTCTCTTTAGCTTGATGCCATAAGGGGAAGGGGTAGATTCCCCTTCGAACTGAATTTTTCAGGACCACACTTGAAATCAAGGGGTAAGAAATTTTCCCAGAATACACCAGCCACAACGGCAGCATAGCTGCACCAAGTAAGGAGGTCCACACATTTATTTATTTACTTTTTGTCATTATTAAAACATTTTTACAACAAACAAGCATATATTTTAATATTCATAACCGCGTTTTTACCGTTATGCTTTAAAAAACGCTAAAATAAAAAAAACACAATTTCGCTCTATATTTATTATTCATTATAATAACTCCTGTATAGCAGTCCCACAACATTCTGACACTCGATGACACTTGAATACCCTGTCAGAAAAATCTAGTGGCTGGGAAGGATCTTTTTACAGTGTCTGGTATAATGTTAATGTTGATTTTTGTGTTTACAAAGATGAATATGGCCACAGTGTAAATGACAATATAATTGCTATCTTATTGTCACATTATATGATTATGATAACATGATATTGTTGCCTTGAGTGATTTCCTAAAGATAAATATAAAAAAAATAATACAACTGGAATAACTACATCAGTCGCGGTCGTCTGATCTCATATGAAGCAAGAGATTTTAATGCCATATGATGACGTGTGCAGGTGCTGTAGTGCTGTCCCATTTCTTTGGGTTGAGCTTTGAAGCCCTTCTCATTCACACTGTTTTAAGGGCCAAAGGGTAGGGGTAAAAAAATAGAATTGGGATTGGGCCTAAGTATGCAAGTGTGAGTTTTTGGAGTAGTCATGTTCTCATAATCCTTAAAAGTATTGTCGAAAGTACTCATTTTATGGCTCGGTTTCCACTGACTGGTTCGGTTTGGTACGGGTCACCTTTATCAAGCTTGCGTTTCCACTAACAAGGGTACCCTTTTGGTGGGCGTGGTGTATGACAAAGTTTCAGTCGACGTCATTCTCGCTGTAGGAAATGTCTACAATAAAGCTGTACAGGTCGCTCACATATCATATGAAAAGCACTTCTCACAACACAGATGCTTTACACATAAATACTTGTGTAAAAATGTTTATTACTAACCTTTCTATGAACATGAGTTGATTATAACTGCAGATCAATGACAGTGCGAAACAGCCTACTGTAACGTTTGTAATTATATTAAATAACTAAATAAATGAACATATATAAACACATACAGCCCCTTACAGTCTCCGATATGTTATCAATTACAAAAGAACTACACACAACAGACATTTCGGCCGTATTTAGGTTCAAAAACAACACAATATAAAGCCTACAGTCAGTGTAAACCTCTCATCTGTGTCTATAATCTTCAGCAGCACATGTAGCCTCTGTTAGAGAACAATTCCATCATTCTGAGTTCATATTAGTCCAAAAGGTGATAACAATAACAGTTAAACAAGGCAGTTTGTTCACATTTGCTGAAAAAATAATGTGCACCTTTTTTTCCGGCTTCTCCTTTGTTTTTTCCACGTTTCACTCTGGCGTTTGTCAGTGTCTGACAGGATCGGGTTTCAAAAGCACGTCAATAATCAAGCGCACATTATTATCATCAGCTCAAGAAGTTTGTTATTTCAGATATAGACGCGCAGCGAACACAAGGAAGAAAGCGAAACCGCTCGCACTTCAGACTGCCTCGTAAAAAAACTACGCGGCACAGGGTAAATCTGCTCTACTCCATGGCTTTGTGGCTGTTTATCAAGACGACGACGACAAGGTTTGTTTGAGCCCAGATCGACCATGGCTTGTTATTATATGTATAAATAATTCCGCTGTAATCTCTCGGCTGTGCGTGTATTTTAAATATGGCGTTTTTTTTGTTTTCATTCCGGCTTGTTGCGTAAGCGAATGACATATCTCTGTAAACCAGTAGCGTTCAGCTGCGCGTCTAGCTCTGCCTTTTGGAACCGTTTCTCGTGTTTGGTACCCTTTCGAAAGGGTGGCGAAAAAGTGGTAGGGTACGGTTCGGTACGCTTTTTGACAGTGGAAACGGCTATAAAAGCGTACCAAACCGAACCGTACCGTACCACTCAGTGGAAACGGGCCTTTGGCGTGTTTCCACCACAGGAACTAAGAATGATTATAGTTTATGTGATGCGATTTTGAGGAAACTAATATAACTAAACTTTCAATGATTTATGTTAACTATGATTGGTCAGATACTTGCTATACAAACCACTGGCTAGGGCTGCACAAACATCAGGTATTTTGTGATCTATTTTGTATTTTGTGATCTATTTTGCGGTATGAATTGGGGTTGCACGGTTTACCGGTGCTATGGTAGTATTGCGATACTATGGCTCCAAAATACTGGCGGTGCCACTGTAGTTTGTAAACGATAGTATCGTCATTAATGGTTTATCTGCAATAGATAACGTTGCATGTGGAAAAGTCCCTAAAATGCTCACACGTTTGTGCAACAATAAACCATTTTATTTTAATAGTCTGTGGAGCCCTTTAAGGATGCAAAACTGTGTAGAATTTGCGCCTTTTATGGAAGCCTATTGTACGTTTTCTAACGCTTCAGTTCAAAGGTACATCTGAATCGGTTCATTTCTGTTCCTGTTAATATGATTTGGCAACTACAACAACCTCTGCAATCTCTTAAAAGAATGACTCACAAAGTGAAATTTTAAATTACTTTGGATTGTTATCTGATAAGACTGGAAAATAAAATAGCCCGAAATAGTAACAGGAAACATTGAAACCCTTTTTGACCGCTTCATAAAGCCTAATTTTGTTGGAAAAAAATGCTCTTTTGTTACAAATTTCATATGTATAATTTGTATTTTTATTTTAATGGTTTTTTTTTTGGTCAGTTATCTACAAAATAAACAAAGTATGAATACATTTTAGGTGAAGTGGGGTGCAAATAATACTTTTTGGCCTTTAGGGAATTATGAAGAAAAGATGAAAACAAATAGACTATAAATATGAGAAGTAACTAAATTGTTTCAGAGTACTGTAGTGTAATGCTGGTTAAGCATATAAATATAAACAGTCATTATAACAGACCAGAACACAGCTTAATGTGTTATAACTAGGGGTGTAACGGTTCACAAAAATCACGACATACGACATAGTGGTGTCACAGTTCGGTATGTTTTAATACAACAAAAAAGAAAAAAGCCAGCGGATTACTCTAATAATTTTTTTTAAATCTATTAAAACTAACATCATAAAAGTATGATCTTGTTTTTTTTTCCTTTACTTTAAACAGTGATCGAGCTATACTTCTGGGGTTTCTGCTTGGCAGCAAATAAAACAAATCCTTCTTTATACTCAAAACCAAAAAGCTGCTTATAAAAAAATGTAATATCGTAGTAGTTAAGAAAAAGAAAAGAACAATTTAGTTTTTATATGGAACTCGGTTTCAATAAATTAAGTAATTTTTTTATTTTCACAAAGATGAGTGTCCACCTTCAGACAGCACAGATCTGCTTGATTTGACTGTCACCTGCCATTTTAGTGGATCTGAAAGCAGGAATTATCTGATTGAAATGGGCTAATAAAGGAATAATGTAACAGGGTTCTATTACATATAACATTTTCTTAAAACCCAAAATTTCCTCTACCGATTAAGGTCTCACAGGGCTCGAAATGAACCCTTTTTTTCTTGGTAGCACCGGTGCTCCTAACTTCAAAAATTTAGGCGCACCCACCAAAAATTAAGACCACTGTTACTAGACGATTTATATGAACAGATTTTATTATATATTAACACTCTAATCAAAACAAACACAACTAACAAAAACAAAAATCTACATGCGCTCACCGACTCTGCACACACTGCTTGACGTGAATGAGATGAACTGAATTAACAATAATAACTGTGGTGTCTGATATTGCACAGATGATATTGACATATAACTTATTATTTGCATACGTCATCTTTATAGCAGTAACAGTCTTTTCATGAGACTGCATTTCAGTGAATGCATGCTCTTTAGCGATGGTGAACGCGGTATCAGTCGCATGACTGACAGCATCGTCAGATTGAATGAAGGATTAAATAATGTTAGAACATCTTGTGCTTAAAATGTGTAGTTTCAGTGGCAAACAATGTTTCCTGAAAACTCTGTCCCACCGGCATTATGGTGAATGCTTTAGCCATTTTGATAGCGAACTTTAACCACAGGAAGTCTTTTATCCACTCTTTGAAATGTGTAAATGTTGGATTGACATTCATTACATGATCACTAATCAGATGTGCTTTTATTTGTAACTGTAGGTGGTTTCTAAAACTAAATCTGTCAGTGTTGTTTTCGTTCTCTCGTAACCAGACCTTTACATTTTCATGGCTGTAGCACCCTGTTATTGGAAATGAGTGATTGACAGCTGAAATTAACCAATCCATTCGCGTTCTGTTCTAGCGCAGTGGGCAAATAAAAAGAGCTTGAAGGCAGGGCAAGCATTGCGGGCTGTTTACTGCAGCAAGTTGACATGACAACTGTTTTAAAGAATTCCTGAGCGCTGCGTTTGGCGTTTTTCGGTGCAAAGATGCTTAATGTGTGATTGCCTCCTAATTCCGCGCATGTGGTGAACATTTTGCTGTAAAAATTGGTCGCACGACATCAATTGTATGCACAAATGCTCCCAAATATATTTTTAAGGTTGCATAGATAAATTTTGAGCCCCGTCTCAAATCCACAGCTATAAATGTATCGATCGCCTCGGTGATTTGTTTTGCCCCGTTCGAATCTGTAGGAATTGCCTGACTGAATGCTGCGGGGATACTTGCGTAGTGCGCGTTTCTCCTTGTAAATGAGTTGACATGCTCAAATATTACCACTAAAATAGCTTACTGTCATAGCAGTTGTCATTGTTTTTTTTCCACCACTCTCTTACCATCACCCTCATAACTTACAGGAAAACCAAAGTGCTCCCAAACGCCATACCCGCTGTTGGTTATAAGAGGATTACATTAACGTTACTAGCCATTTTGCGAGCTAGTGCAGCGTGTGCCTGACTGGAGTAGTGTTTGGAGGTGGGCGTTACATTATATTGGGTAGTTGGTGATTTAAAACAGATTGTATTATTTGAAAATATGAAGTGGGAAAAAAACGTCATGGCTTTGTAAAATTCTTGAAGTTTAAGACGTTTACAACAGCAGTGGATCATTAATTAAATCTTTATTTCTCACGTAGTGAAGCATCATCTAGCCGCAGTAGTTTAAGGCAGGCACGAACAAAAAAAATAGACACTTTATATATTTTTCTTTGAAAAGGTATCTTTTTGCAACAAATTTAGTTATGTATAATGTGTAACTTAATTCTAGAGTTCAAGAAGAACGAATAACATGTTAGGTGAAGCACTTTAAAACAGATCCGCTATAGTATACGCTTTAACACCAAAACAATCCAGTAATCTATTTTCACGGTTTCATTTTAATTAATTAACGATGCGCAGTTTGGGCAGCATGAGCTGGACAGTCTTTATATGCTATTTGAGGCACTGATAGTTTTCTTAGGTTACCTCGGAAGAATAAACTCGGTCTGAAGGATGAAGAAGAGCTCAGAAACCCGTTGAGTGAATGAGAGGCTCCCCGCACGTCTCGCCATGATGCGTGATTTATAAAATGATAGTCTGCATAGGCCTATTCTTGCCAGTCTGTAAGGTAAAATTAAAACACACTCGGATATAACCGAGATCTGCGCATAACAGGTGTTTTATGCATCCAGCAGTATGCGATGTGAAGAGTGTGACTGCATATAAAGTAAAAACTACACACCTGATGATGTAATGCATGGACGCATCTCACAGCGCAAAGCATAACTAAACTTTAAAATGTTACTTATTAATCAGTCATCGATAAGTTCTGTTGATTGAAGGGTTATTGACAGTCAATAGATCATCAAGTAATCGTTAGCATCCCTGAATAAAATTGCCTATACTTTAAAGGATATTTCACCCTGAATTCACCATATACTCACCATTAAAAGGACAGTTCATCCAAAACTGAAAATTCTGTGACCATTCTGTGTTTTATTTATTCATTTAACTTGTAGGTAATGTTTTTGGTTGTTGAAAACAGTAAATGCTGAATTATGATTGTTCTTTTGTTTATTGTCAGCCAGCTAAAACATTTCACAAAATGTGTTAAATCAGCTGCACAAAGCAATTGGCATGCTGAAAATCCAATAAATGTAATAGATATAAAGATTTGACATTTATCGTGATGATTATCGATATCGACTGATATGAAAAAAATTATCGTGATAATTTTTTTTGCCATATCGCCCAGCCATACTTTAAAGTTAAAGTTTGTTCAAATGATTGTATTTTCCCATGAGTGTTCGGTCTTTTCCATGTGGTGCTGCTGTCACCTGTACTCAGACTGTAAATCAAGATCATCACGCGTCTTGATCTCTGTTAACATTAGCTTTATAGACTTTGTAGTGTAAAGGCTAATTTATACTTTCGCCTGACGTCACGTAATGGACCTCCGCTGACTGTGCGCACACCTCACGAAACAGACGAGGATTTTTATTCTTGACGTGTTCGCTGTTGTGATATTCTTTAAAACGACAGAGGCTGGTCAAAAGAAGCCTACCGTAATGTCAGACGGATAAATAGAAGTAGAAAGTTTTCAGATTCACGTCATGGTAATATTGTTCAAGATTTTTAAACAAACTATTTTTATAAATTATTTTAATGATTATAAAGATTTTTATGATCATTCAAGATTTTTAAAATCAAACTTTGATGCATCACTTGCTTTTGTTCATATCTCGGACAGTTCCACCTTTTAAAGTATTAAAATGTTAATGACAACAGAACATGAGTTGCTCTACAAATATATTTTTTTTATAATGGCAAGAATAGTGATAAAGTACACTTTCTAAAAAAAAATGACTTTTTTTATTTTTATTTTATTATTTTTATTTATTTATTTATTTATTTTTACACAACAATTCACACATTACTGTCTGGCTAATTTGTCCTCTTCTGATATGCTAAAAAGGCAATAATGGTCCAACATTCCTGACCATTATCACCAATAAAGCCCAGAAATGAGACATCTGTATATTATAAAGCGATAGGTTTAAATATTACTTTCCCGTTATTAAAGAAATAATTTGTGACTTCATTTTAGTTTTGTAACTATTAAATTGTTTTAAATTCAAAATTGTAAAATATACATCAGTGTAAAACCAATGAATGGTGGAGAACACATTCTGTAATTGTGTATTAACCATCTGGGTCTCCACTTTTGCCATGGCCTTTCTTTTTGGTTTTAACAAACTTATCCCTTAGGTTTTTTCAGACTTTTACAAAAACTGTCCTTCTCTCCCATGGCTGTAATGATGTCTGTACAGGTGTACCTGTTTTAGATCAAATCTTTTCAAAGGGATTCATATTCAACTCAAATGAAACGCGGCGCACACTGTTTGCTCGAGTCTTAATAAAAATCGTGCGCCCCGCCAACCGAAATCATGTTGCACGCATCCAAAGCAAACCTCCGCAAACACCGCGATGATGTCACATTTGCCGCGCATACTCAAGTGAACTAGCGGATGCATCGAGTATAAACCAGGCTTAAAGTTGTTGCAGTGCTGCTTGAATACAAATCCAGACTGAGATAGAACCAAAAACCAGCCGACTGTGTTTTTTAACAAAAAATCTCTGGTCTGTTTTTTTTTTTTTATTATTTATTTACTGGTCCATTGGTGCATTCTCAATCTAAATCACAGATAAAAGTTCGCCTCAAATTATGGCCCAATCCCAATTCTATTTTTGTACCCCTATTCCTTCCTCTTGGCCCTTGAAACAGAGTGTGAAGGGGAAAGGGCTTCAAAATGTACCCCTATGAAATGGGCCACCACTACAACACCTGCACATGTCATCATATGTCATCGCGACTGCTGTAGTTATTCCAGTTGCGTTATTTTTTCGGAAATCACCGAAGGCAACAATATCATGTTATCGTAACGATATAATATGGCAATTAGACCGTAACTATACTGTGTATTTACACAGTGGCCATTTCCGTCTATGTAAACACACGAAAATAGCATTAACATTACACCAGACACTGTAAAAAGATCATTCCCAGCCACTATACTTTTCTGACAGGGTATTCAAGTGTCATCGAGTGTCAGATGTGAAAGTATGTTGTGGGACTAACTATACAGGAGTTATTATTGTGGATTATAGATAGTGAAATTTAACGGGTTTTTTTTTTTTTTTTAAAGCTTGACGGTAAAACACGAACGCCATTATGAATGTATTAAGACATACGCTTGTTTGTTGTAAACATTCATAATAACGACAAAATAATTACTAATTTGTGCGTCTCCTGACTTGTGCAGCCATGCTGACGTTGTAGATGATGTATTCAGGGAAGTTTTTGTACCTCTTGGTTTCGAGTGAGGTCCTGAAAAATCTGTTTCAATGGCTACCTAGTCCTTCCCCTTAGCCCTACGCCTTCAAGCTAAAGAGAATTGGTACACTTCTAATCCTTCATCCTTTTCAAGCACTGAAAGCGGAGCATTTTAAAAACGCTGAAGAGGCCGTTTTGGTTTGAAAACGCTGCTGCTCCGTGTCAGTGTAAATGGGGTAAAACAGAGACATCTGAAAACGGAGGCGTGGCTATAGCTAACACACAGTTCAGTCCTGTATCCTCTCCTTGTAAGTTCAGACTTTGCAAGTTTGATATGGAAAACAAACTTGCGAGGACACATCAGATAAATCTTCAAAGGCAACAGTGTACTCTTTAACCTTATTCACATCATCCTTGCTAAGCTCTTCTACTATCTTACCAATAAAATGAAAACATGAGATGAGGAACTGCCTATTTTCATTTTAATATTAGCAACTTAACAGACATCAAAAATGTTGAGGCGTCGTGTAGCTTCATAATGACCGTCATCTATATGCATATTTATAACAAAACGGAGCCTATAACATTACTGCCTCCTTTCATTTTCATTGAAAATACGAAACGTACCCTCTCTTTCATTAAATATCAGTTTTAATAATCAATAATGGCCATTATAAAAGTATAACATACAATAATTATATACAATATAGGAAATAAAGGCAAGCAATCAGTCAGATGTGCCAAAGCACATTACCTGAGAACAAGTAATAGATTCAAAAGACCAAAGTCGTGGAATATGTTGCTTGGTAGAGACAACAAGATGAATTAAATATCACAAATATAGTGAGATTAGATCCAGTGGTAGATCCTTGATGAACAGTCCGACTTGCACAGCTCTCATATGGGTATGTGCTCAAAGAACGCTGCAGTGCATGCCAGTGTGTGTGGGGTCAAGTGATGTGCGTTTTCAGCGGTTTAATGTAGACACAGAAATGTTCAGAAACGCTAGTGGACTCAGATCGTTTTCATTCTGAAACGCTGTTTTAAAACTAAAACGTATTAGTGTAAATGGGGCCTCAGTGTCATGAGCAACATTTTAGTTAGCCACACCCACTTATTTACATGTCGCAGTATAGACAGAATAAAAACGTTTGTCTCGCTATAACTTTATATAGTCATGCTGTCCAGCCCTATTGTGAACAAGTCTTCATTTGTTTTGAATGTTTCACTTAGTTAGACCCGAGCTTCGAGCATCATTTTATCCTCTCATCAGCACAGGTGTCTCTGGTTTTTACAATATTTAGTAGTTTATTTCATCAGCTTTTGACAGGCCCAATTCCTCTTGACACCTTGTGGATAAATTAAGTAGTGCAAAGCGTACATTGTGTTTAAATTTGGAAAAATCTGTCCTTGCTTGTACGATTCCCTTCAAAATTTTCAAGCAATGTTTAATGCTTCTGATTGTTGTTCTATCATTGTTTCTCCAGATGTTAAACTAAGAATTGCACTGAAGGACCTTACTTGGAATCAGCATCTACACAGAGACTCAGCTTGTTGGACACCGGACACTTTTCACACCTTTTGGGGGGGGGGGGACTGACAGAAGTAACCTATCACTGAAGTGACTAAAGGGGAATAATGGTGATTTTGCGCCGGGCTCGGCCGCCTGCTTCCGCCCCAACCAGCAATGAATCTTGACTCGCTCTCGCTGGCTTTGTCTCAAATCAGCTACCTGGTGGACAATTTAACTAAGAAAAACTACAGAGCCAGCCAGCAGGAAATACAACATGTAAGTTCAGTGGCGTCAAAACAGGCTGGCTTGCTTCACTTTGAACCTAGAATATGAATTTAGAATTGCTAGTTTCATCCGCGAGCTGAAAGTGCTGACAGTTTGACGCATCACTTTTTTTCTTCAGATTGTGAATCGTCACGGCCCTGAGGCAGACCGGCATCTATTACGCTGTCTCTTTTCCCATGTGGATTTCAGTGGCGATGGTAAAAGCAGTGGCAAAGATTTCCACCAGGTTTGTGGAATTTTCTTTTGAGAATCTGTAGTCCTTTTTATACGTTTGAGTATGTTTAATATTTTATTTTCTGCCTCATTTTCTTCAGACACAGTTTTTGATCCAGGAGTGCGTGTCTCTTATTACGAAACCAAATTTTATTTCAACGCTTTGCTACGCCATTGACAATCCCCTGCACTATCAAAAGGTATGTTCAAGTGTATTTAAATTTTTAATTTAATTTAATTTAAGGGCTTATTAGTAACACCAGTGACTTGTGTTGCTAATGTGAAGTGAACTGCAGCTAGTAATTTGTAGCTCATCTTCGCACTCATGTATGCACAACATACACAAGACTGGACATGATTCAGTCATCCATTATAGTCAAGGCTAAAGGTCTTTGCACACTGAAGTCTGAAATATTCGTATGCGTTTTTTTCGTAATCATGCGAAAAATTTGTCACGTAAACAAACCTTGCACACTAATGTCTATGCGTGTTAATCTATCCATTACGAGAAAACGCACAACATTTCGGAGTCAGTTTAAGCAGGGATTTGTTCTCATCTCTTCTCCAAAGTAGAAACAGAAAGAGGAATAGACTGCATATCGTGTTCATCCAATAGAGAGGAAGGAGAGTTTAGCTCATTATTAAAGATCCCGAAGTTTATTTCCGGAAATCATTGGAATTTTGATACATTGCTTGTGATACTTTACACATTCACGTACGTAAACAAATCCTGGCATATTATATGACATTATAGTAGATCAGGGTATATGCAGGAATCCTAAAGATAATTTCAATACCTTTTTAAGACTTTTTAAAGACCTTTTCAGAATATTTTAAGACCTCATCGCCGCTTCAAGTTTTAATCTGTATCAAACCTTTAACTTAAAAAAACAGTTGCAGTTAAATAAATCAATATAGCACAACCATGCAGCAGAACTCCGCTAAGCTTGGAAGAAACAAAGCTTGAAAGAATTAATTACATGGTGTTTTCAGCGGCAGGCTTCAGCCACTGTTTAAACTCGTCTTCCTCCAACCAGGAGTACGCAAACTTACATTTTCCCATTTTGCCGTCTGTTTCGCTCTATGGTTTCGCTACATGTGGAGAGCGCCACATCACCTTCCCCTGTTTGTCGCAAATTGTGACATCACCTGTACGGAGGAGCATGGCTGGATGCACCCTGGCCCGAACCAATCACGTGGATCAAGCATGCTGTTGTTAATACTAGAAGGAAAATAAATATATTTATGCTTTTTTGGAATCAAACACTTTGGACAACGCTTGAACAAAATTTACGACCTCGTCAAAACGTGATTAAGAATTTTTTAATACTTTTAAGGGCCTTCATTTTCTCATAATTGATTTTTCAACTTTTAATACTTTTTAAGACCTCGCGGACACTCTGTAGATGGCGGCCGCATTGACGTATCAAAGCAACAGACCGAAAGCTGACCATGATTTCTATTATAATGTCTATGGGCAGTAGGTCAAATGTATGGAGAGACACACACACACACACACACCAAGCAGCAGCAGGGGAGAGGTGTGCCAGTCACTGAATCCAGCATATAAGGGTTCTCCGCTGTCCACCACATTCTGTCTTTATTCTATGCACTGTGTTTGTCATACATTTATCTGTAGCTCAAATGACGGCATTCTGTATTTAGGTTTTCGCTTGTTTGGTGGATCTGAACTGTCAAAACTCTTCTCAAATCACTTTTTTGGACGCAAAAGTTGGAAAAAATTGAACCCAGTTCGATTAAAAAAATGTATGACAGACGAATGTTTCAGAGGCAGTGTGTTAATATGATTCACTCAACGTGGTGATGAATTTATTTTTTAACGTGCGAAAATTTCAGATTCAGTGTGCAATAACCTTCAGTCCTTTTTTGGACATTTGTTTAGGAAAATGTTGTTCAGTGCAAAAAGTGACTAATGTGAAAATTCTTAAAGTATAGCCCCTTTAAACTTGTGTTCAAGTTGCCAGTTTTGTGCCTGTAGTGCTTTGTTCATTGGTTGCATATATCTGCTTGTTTGTAGAGTTTGAAACCGTCACCTCATTTATTTACTCAGCTGAGTAAAGTTCTCAAGCTAAGCAAGGTTCAGGAGGTAGGCTCAATTTTGCAGTATAATCAACATTTCTCTTAAATCACTGCAAGATTATATTAGTTTAACACTCTCTGGCTTTCACCAGGTGATTTTGGGCCTTGCTCTGCTGAACTCCAGCAACGCAGACCTTCGAGGGTTTGGTAAGTGTTCACTTCCTGACTCATTTTTGTGTGTTAGTTTCACTTCTGCAGAAAGTTTTTAACACCACAAACCTTGGTTTGTTTGTTTTACAGCTGCTCAGTTTGTGAAGCAGAAGCTCCCTGACCTCCTCCGCTCGTACGTGGACGCGGACCTCGGAGGGAATCAGGAAGGTGGCTTCCAGGACATTGCCATAGAGGTTCTGCATCTGCTCCTCTCCCATCTTCTGTTCGGTCAAAAGGGCTCGAGCGGAGTCGGACAAGAGCAGATTGACGCGTTCCTCAAAACACTGTGCAGAGGTTAGTGGAAAACTACCAGATGATTGCTTCCTGCTTGATATATTTGGATTGGAATTGTTTCTCACTCCTGTTTTTATTTGTGTCCCAGATTTCCCGCAGGAGCGCTGTCCTGTGGTGCTTGCACCACTGCTGTACCCTGACAAACGGGACATTCTCATGGACAGGATCCTGCCAGACTCTGGAGATTTAAATAAGACCATGATGGAGAGTTCTCTTGCTGACTTCATGCAAGAAGTTGGCTATGGCTTTTGTGCAAGGTATTAACACTTAAAAAAAAATAAAAGAAAAAGAAAAAGTTTGCTGTTATAAAGATTATATGTTTTTACCTAAATTGCAACCTGAGTGTTGGCTGATTGATTTATGCATGTTTCTCCAGTCTTGAAGAGTGCAGGAACATAATCCTGCAGTATGGGGTGCGAGAGGTGACAGCCAGTCAGGTGGCCAGAGTGCTGGGCATGATGGCCCGCACTCACTCAGGGCTATCTGACGGCATCGGCCTTCAGGTATGTGCTATTTAGCTGTTATTGTCAGCTATAATGACTACTAAAATAGTACTTTGGGTTTGAAATGAATTCAAATAAATCTTAAAATTGATTAGAAACATTAAATGGAAATTTTGAATAGAAACTTGTTTTTAAATGTTAAATTGCATGTTAGTACTTTGATCATTGTCTTGTGTACTAAGCTTTACGTAAACTACTCTATATAATGTAATGAAATATGATAAATATGTGAAAGAAATGACGTAAAACTTGCGTAACAAATCAGCACTGGCTAAAGTGTGATTTGGTTTGAATAACTGGTTTCTCTGTTTATTTGTAGTCCATCACCAATCCTGTGGGCGGTGGTGGGATCTGGAGTGACGGGAAGGACAAGAGTGACAGCTCTCAGGCCTGGAATGTTGAAGTTCTGATTGATGTGGTCAAAGAAGTGGTAAGCTTCTGGTTATTTTGGGGCGTTTAAACATTTCGTTAGTTTCTGAAGCTGGAACATTTTCTCAGTTAGTTTTGGCATATACGAATACACTGTGTGCAAAGCAGCAGTGATTGTTTTGCTAATTCCTTTTAAATTGTTGATTAACCTGGTCACGCAATCAAAGTTGATGATGAACAAACATATTTTAGGACTTTATTTTAGCTGTATCTGACGCTACTTATTCTCCTCAGAACCCTAATCTGAATTTCAAAGAGGTGACCTATGAGCTAGATCACCCAGGCTTCCTGATCCGGGACAGTAAGGGGCTTCAGATAGTCGTCTATGGGATCCAGAGGGGTCTGGGAATGGAAGTGTTCCCGGTGGATCTCATTTACAGACCCTGGAAGCATGCAGAAGGACAGGTAAAAAGGCACATAATGCACCACCAAGTTCAACTTTGCTGTGGAAAGATGTAGCATATTTACATTCAGCTGTATTTTTTTGTTTTATTTCCAGTTGTCGTTCATTCAGCACTCTCTATTGAGTCCTGAAGTGTTCTGCTTTGCTGACTACCCTTGCCATACTGTTGCTATTGACATCTTGAAGGCACCACCTGAGGATGACAACAGGGAGATAGCCACATGGTAAGTCTCAAACCAATTAATGTTACGTTTAATCTTTTCAAAAATGGTCAGTCTTGAATAGTTTTTATACCTTCTTCCACTTTGGTCAACAGGAAGAGCTTGGACCTTGTGGAGAGCCTCTTGCGCCTCTCTGAAGTTGGGCATTATGAACAGGTGAAGCAGCTGTTCAGCTTTCCCATCAAGCACTGCCCAGACATGCTGGTGCTGGCGCTCCTGCAGATCAGCACCTCCTGGCACACCCTACGTCATGAGCTCATCTCTACCCTCATGCCCATCTTCCTGGGCAACCACCCTAACTCTGCGATCATCTTGCACTATGCCTGGCATGGACAGGTGGGGGAATTTGAAAGAGAACGAAAGTTCTGTTTTTGTGTCATCGTATACTAATATGTGCCTGGGTCATGTTTCTAGGGCCAGTCCCCATCCATCCGCCAGCTGATCATGCACTCTATGGCCGAGTGGTACATGAGAGGGGAGCAATATGACCAGGCCAAGCTATCTCGCATCCTGGATGTGGCTCAGGACTTGAAGGTACCGATCACCTTAACTCCTGCACCTGTGGTTGTTCGACGAGTAGATGATACAGTCTTGGTAAAAACTGGTGTGACGACATTTTGTATGCTATTGTGTTTGTGTTGCAGTCTCTATCGATGCTGCTGAATGGTACTCCATTTGCCTTTGTTATTGACCTTGCTGCACTTGCCTCTCGCCGTGAATACCTCAAACTTGACAAATGGCTCACTGACAAAATACGGGAGCATGGGGTAAGTGAGCATTCATGGACATATTGTTTGGATTTGAACTAAAGCAATAGAAAAAACTGACCTGTTCTGTCCTTGTCCATTAGGAGCCATTCATCCAGGCATGCGTCACATTTCTGAAGAGACGCTGCCCCTCTATTATGGGTGGTTTGGCCCCTGAGAAAGACCAGCCGAAGAGTGCTCAACTTCCTCCTGAAACACTGGCTACCATGCTTGCATGTCTGCAGTCTTGTGCTGGGTATGTATACAGCCTTATGCCGGATTCAGACTACACAAAATCAGTCGGATTTTGGCTTTGTTTATATTTCTGGATGGTTCCTAAATAACATTGGCCATCAGTATGCAGGAACTGATTCTTTTGTCATGTTGGGTGTAGGGCTGACCAATTAATCAATAAAATGATTGGCAAAAGCTCCGATTTGTCACATGAGGAAAGTGTGGTGACGTGATCAACAGTAAGAGGCCAGAGGGTGCTCTCACGAGTCTGACAGAACAGCTAGATATCAGACCCCCTAGTTTTTTGCGATTTCCACGATTGCTGAATCCAATGCAAAATCAACAAAAATTTGCTAAGTTTCTCGATCCTGCTAAATTTTTAATTTGACCACAAAATAATCGCAAAAAATGTAAATCTTAAAAAACATCCTATTCCAAACCATACAATCAAGTTATATTTATTTCAGTTTGCAACTAATTGTTTTACATGATTTATAGACATTGCATATGCAGCGCACGTGATGTTTTTTTAGGTGTATTAAGGTACGAGAAGCCGTAGCACATGTCCTGAGTGAGGTACATGATGTCAGATGTCCGGGGAGTGAAATCTAAGATAAAGTAAGGTTGTGGATAAAAATAAGAGTTATACAGCCTTCCTTTGGCTCAATCTCTACCGTATGTTGTTATTATTATTATTAATATTATTTATTTTATTTTTTTATTATTATAATTATTATTATAATTTTTTTTCTCGCAAAATTGTCCGCAAATTTCTAGGAATTATCACCACAAATTAAAAAAGCCAGGAAATACCAGCCTATGGAAAATCCTTATAGCGTTTGAATGATAAGCAGAATATTAAACTGCTTTCATTTGATCCAACAGGATTATCTAACACGTGAGCATGACAACATGTGGTTTGTCTGAGTTCTTATAATTTTCCTGATAATAATGTATGTAGTAATGCAGTGCTTTTGTCACTGCTTAGAATGCTATTATGAAACATGTTGTGTGTTGTATTCTATGTAAGAAGACGCATCATTTCACAGAATAACTTGTTTACTTTAAAGTGCATGACAATCATATGCGATTTATTGTTCAGCCCTAGTATGGTATGTCATAGTAGGCAACAATTAATATCCGTGGTGCTTCATGTTGTCCTAAGGAGCACAGAAATTTCTGCAACCCAAAAATTTATTTTAAATTGCACAAGTAAACATGGTGACTATCATAACTGACAGAACACAGCATTATGCATGTACACATTAAGCAAGTGGTTGGGTTGAGGTTAAACTTTTATTATCTTTGAGCAGGAGTGTGTCTCAAGAGCTATCAGAGACAATCTTGACCATGGTGGCCAACTGTAGCAATGTGATGAACAAGGCTCGGCAGCCGCCACCAGGTGTCCTGCCAAAGGGACGAGCTCCTAGCACCAGCAGTTTAGATGCTATCTCCCCTGTGCAGGTAACCATGCCTTTACCAACTTATTGAATATCGATATCAGTGTCAAGATTCCCTGATGGTGGTGTTCTCAAATCTGTCCTGTTGTGTTCCAGATGGACCCTCTCTCTGCAATGGGCTCTTTAAGTCTAGGTGTCTCGTCCACCTCTCACACCCCGAGCATGCAAGGATTCCCCAGCCTGCAGGGCTCTGCCTTCAGTAACCCCCAGTCCCCAGCCAAAGCCTTCTCAAACCTGCCCAACCCAAACCCCAGCACAGCTTTCCCAGGAATCAACCCCCTCTCTTCACAGCTCCAAGGTACCATAAGGCCACTGTGTATTAATGAACTTTGATTCCAATCATAATGAGGCTGTACATTTTTGGTTACAAATGAATTAGAATTGAACGTATTTCTTAAATTGCTTCCTTAGGTCCTCTGAGCACAAGCTTGTCTGGGATTGGCTCAGGTTTGGGCATGCCCACCGTCAGCAGTGATGTCTTCAGCGCCAGGAAGATGAGCACACCGGGGCTAAACCCCCCAACCTTTCAGCAGAGTAAGATTAAGGCCTGCTAGTGGTGATGTAGCTGAGAGAGGTCTATGTGCCTCAAGCTGTATTTCCTCTTGAAAGTAGCTCTCAGTGCCTTAAAGTCTTTTTGACATTTCAGAGTCTGTTTAATCTGTATAATTTTCATCTCTGCACCACAAAAAAAAAAGTAAATTCTGAGAAATCCAAAAGGAAATACAGGTCAGTCTGCATTACTGTGTGATGTTCTTGACAGCTAGTTTGGATACTAAATTATGAAGGAAAACAGGCTGTTTGCCAGGAGCTTTTTTTCTGAATTTGCACTTTATGCATTTAAAATCAGTTTATAAATAGATGGAAGTGTAGTAACCGGTTTTTCCTCCTCTGTTACAGCTGACCTCTCTCAGGTGTGGCCCGAGGCAAACCAGCACTTTAGTAAGGAGATTGACGATGAGGCCAACAGCTACTTCCAGCGCATCTACAACCATCCGCCACATCCCACAATGTCTGTGGACGAGGTGAGTGTGCTAATTGGAACTGAATAAATGGAAAAGTGCTTTAGTTCACTAAGAATTTCAAAACTTATTTTTTAGGTTAAGCTTTCAAGTTCATTGCTATTATTTCAATGCAGGTGCTGGAGATGCTGCAAAGATTTAAGGACTCAAACATCAAGCGGGAACGAGAAGTTTTTAACTGCATGCTGAGGAATCTGTTTGAAGAGTACCGATTCTTTCCTCAGTATCCAGACAAAGAGCTGCACATCACCGCCTGCCTCTTTGGGGGAATCATTGAGAAGGGTCTGGTCACATACATGGCGCTGGGCTTGGCCTTAAGATACGTCCTGGAAGCCTTACGCAAACCTTTCGGATCAAAGATGTATTACTTTGGGATCGCTGCACTAGATAGATTTAAAAATAGGTACTTATTTTGGTTCAGCAAAAATAGAGCAAATTTTATTTACATTTTGCTTTTGATTTATATTAAATCTGAGCTACTTTCTTTCTCAGACTGAAGGACTATCCTCAGTACTGTCAGCACTTGGCATCAATAGCCCATTTCCTACAGTTTCCACACCATTTACAAGAGGTAACCTAATTTTCATTTTATATTCTGATAATTTTGATATTTAAACTTTCAGCTGATTAGATTCCTGTTGTCCGTTTTCTGTGTGTAGTATATAGAGTATGGCCAACAGTCAAGAGACCCTCCTGTGAAGATGCAAGGCTCCATTACCACCCCAGGCAGTCTGGCTCTAGCCCAAGCGCAAGCTCAGTCTCAGCCCCCTAAAGCGCCCCAACCTGGCCAAGCCAGCACCTTAGTGACTACAGCCACCACGACCACCACCGCTGCCAAAACCACCACCATCACAAGACCTACAGCTGTTGGACCTAAGAAGGATGTGCCAGTGCGTAAACAAGTCACTTTTGCAATGTAGCAATGGTCTAAAATGAACTGATGTTTAATATTTAAAAATTTCTTCTACAGCCTTCAATCAACACCACAAATATTGACACCTTGTTAGTGGCCACAGATCAGACTGAAAGGATTGTGGAGCCCCCAGAAAATGTTCAGGAGAAGATTGCTTTCATTTTCAATAACTTGTCCCAGTCAAACATGTCCCAAAAGGTGTTTGTTTACAAATTATATCTTTGGTATTCGATTTAATGACTTGTTTGTTTTTTGGTTTAAACCCCTAAACCATCTCTTTGTGTTTGAAGGTGGAGGAGCTAAAAGAGACTGTGAAAGAAGAATTCATGCCCTGGGTTTCTCAGTACCTGGTGATGAAGCGTGTCAGCATTGAGCCCAATTTCCACAGCCTGTATTCCAACTTCTTGGACACACTGAAAAATCCAGAGTTTGTCAAGATGGTTCTCAATGAGACTTACAGAAACATCAAGGTAAGGCTTTTTAAAAAATTAATCAATTTATAACCATAAATGGGTTATAAAAGCTTCATGTGGTCTCTCTTTGTTATCGCAGGTCCTCCTTACCTCGGATAAGGCAGCTGCTAATTTCTCAGATCGATCCCTACTGAAGAATTTGGGTCACTGGCTTGGAATGATCACCCTAGCTAAAAACAAACCCATCCTGTATACAGTGAGTTTATTTATTATCCATCACCTTTGTAAAATGTGTATAGCATGTGGTGTTATACCAGGATTCATGCATTATGCTCATATAGGACCTGGAGCTGAAATCTCTTTTGTTGGAGGCTTATGTGAAAGGCCAGCAGGAGTTACTGTATGTCGTCCCTTTTGTGGCCAAAGTCTTGGAATCAAGTCTGCGGAGTGTGGTAATAATGAGTTCTCCTAATCATAACATTTTTTTATATATCATAACATAAATTAATTGGTGCCCTCTTTTGTAGATCTTCAGACCGCAGAACCCTTGGACAATGGGCATCATGAATGTACTGGCTGAACTCCACCAGGAACATGACTTAAAGGTCAGTAACCTCTCTTTGATGCTAAAAGTATAGTGCACAGGTTTTTGATGAATTGTTTTTTATTCAGTCCCACAATTCTGTTGTTGCAGCTTAACCTTAAGTTTGAGATTGAGGTGCTCTGCAAGAATCTGTCTATGGACATTACTGATCTTAAGCCAGGGAACCTGCTGAGAGACAAAGATAAGCTGAAGACCTTGGAGGAGCAGCTCTCTGCACCAAAGAAAGAGACCAAGCCTCCTGAAGAGTTGCTGCCTATAGTTACAACAGGTATTACACTAAACTGGACAAATTGTTAATGACATGTTGTTTGCGATATTTTCCACTTCTGGTTTAACCAGAAGCAGACTCTGTTCCCTTCACAGCTGCTCCCTCCACTCCGGCCACCACCACGGCCTGTACAGCCACCGGGCCACCTACACCTCAGTTCAGCTATCATGACATCAATGTGTATGCATTGGCTGGACTGGCCCCACACATCAACATCAATGTTAACGTTAGTTTCTCACTACCTACCAATTCATTAACTATTTTCAAATATTGTTAATTAATACACTAACCATTTTTACCAAAATTTTTATAGATCCCACTGCTACAGGCCCACCCTCAGCTGAAGCAGTGTGTGAGACCAGCAATCGAACGTGCCGTACAAGAGCTTGTGCACCCAGTGGTGGACCGATCCATCAAGATCGCCATGACTACCTGTGAGCAGATAGTCAGGAAGGACTTTGCTCTAGACTCAGAGGAGTCTCATATGCGTGTGGCTGCTCACCACATGATGCGTAACCTGACTGCCGGCATGGCCATGATCACCTGCAGAGAGCCACTGCTCATGAGCATTGCCACCAATCTGAAGAACAGCTTTGCTGCAGCTCTTAGGGTATGGGAAAATTCAGGTTTGTTCTCAAATTCTTACTCATTCCCAAATTTAGACTCACTGAGCATGTCCTTTTCAGGCTCCCACACCCCAGCAGAGAGAGATGATGGAAGAGGCGGCTGCTCGCATTGCACAGGACAACTGTGAGCTTGCATGTTGCTTTATCCAGAAAACAGCAGTGGAGAAAGCTGGCCCGGAGATGGATAAGAGACTGGCAACTGTGAGTGCATGGGCACATTTTTAATTGCTACCAGTCAAGCAATAGCTTCTGGTAAGGTCTCAAAGATTAAACACCATTTTTCAACCTCACAGGAATTTGAGCTGAGAAAGCATGCTCGCCAAGAAGGAAGACGCTACTGTGACCCCATGGTGCTCACCTATCAGGCTGAGCGCATGCCTGAGCAGATCAGACTTAAGGTGAGAGATCTTCACAAATGTCTCAAAGGTCGTTGATATACTATTCTGTATGACAATATTTGATTCTGTTTTGCTGCTCCTCTAGGTTGGTGGAGTGGATCCTAAACAGCTGGCTGTTTATGAGGAGTTTGCCCGCAACGTTCCAGGCTTCCTACCCAGTAATGACCTGTCCCAACCAACTGGTTTTCTTGCTCAACCAATGAAGGTATAAAGCCCTTATTCTTGAAGAGATCTTGTTGGGTTATCACATGATGGAAGCAACTCACAGGTTCTTTTACTGCATTGCAGCAACAGGCATGGCCCACTGATGATGTGGCTCACATCTATGAGAAGTGCATTTCTGACCTGGAACAGCACATGCATGCAATTCCACCTGCACTGGCCATGAACCCACAGACCCAGGCCATACGTAGCCTGCTGGAGGCAGTTGTCATGGCAAGGAACTCCCGTGATGGCATTGCTGCCTTGGGACTTTTGCAAAAGGTTAGATACATTGCAGTACAGTAGCTCTTAAGAAGCAGAAATATACAGTTTAGCTTAATTTTAAATGAAACCTAATCGAAAAGATGAACTGTAAAAAAAGTGATCAAAGATGCAAGCTAAATGCTTAAAGGACTGTATCAGCTTAGATCTAAGAAACCTCTCATTCTCAGGCTGTGGAGGGTCTTCTTGATGCCACCAGTGGTGCTGATCCTGAATTGTTGCTAAGCTACAGGGAGTGCCATCTGTTGGTGCTAAAAGCCCTACAGGATGGTCGTGCCTACGGTCCACAGTGGTGCAACAAGCAAATCACCAGGCCAGTACTACCACTGTGATATACACTTGTATCTCAAGCATACATGGTTATCAAAGGCCCTAACCTTTTGTTTTACACACCCTGCAGATGCCTGATTGAGTGTAGAGATGAATACAAGTACAATGTTGAAGCTGTGGAGCTCCTCATCAGAAACCACCTGGTCAACATGCAGCAGTATGATTTGCACCTAGCTCAGGTGAGGATAGTGTCTCAAGGACTTTAAAAGGAACCATTATAAACAAGCAAATTCTTAAACCCCTATTATTATTTTTTTGTAGTCCATGGAGAATGGGCTCAACTACATGGCAGTGGCATTTGCCATGCAGCTGGTGAAACTCTTGTTGGTTGATGAGCGCAGCGTGAGCCACATCACTGAAGCAGATCTTTTCCACACCATCGAGACCCTGATGAGGACCAGCGCCCACTCCAGAGCCAATGCTCCTGAAGGGTAAGACCCACTTATCCTGCTGGTCATACAACTGACAGTCATTCCTATTAAAAAACTAACTTGTATTTCTTTTCTCTAATCCATAGTTTGCCACAGCTTATGGATGTTGTCCGCTCCAACTATGAGGCCATGATTGATCGTCACCATGGTGGGCCAAATTTCATGATGCACTCTGGAATTTCTCAAGCATCGGAGTATGATGACCCACCAGGCCTTCGAGAGAAGGCTGAGTACCTTCTGAGAGAATGGGTCAATCTGTATCACTCAGCAGCTGCAGGAAGGGACAGCACCAAGGCCTTCTCTGCATTTGTTGGCCAGGTCAGAATTTTTTAAGGAGCACTCAATATGCAGAAGTCTTAAGTAGGTTTCTCTCAAGGTTAGAATTACTTTACCTTATTCTGTTCCATCTGCTTTTTTCCCTGTAGATGCACCAGCAGGGTATCCTAAAGACTGATGACTTGATCACTCGCTTCTTCCGGCTGTGCACAGAGATGTGTGTAGAGATCAGTTACCGCGCTCAAGCTGAACAGCAGCACCCAACTACCAGTCCTGCCATTATTAGGGCCAAATGTTACCATAACCTGGATGCTTTTGTTCGGCTTATCGCCCTTCTGGTCAAACATTCTGGAGAGGCCACCAACACGGTCACTAAAATTAACCTGCTCAACAAGGTTTGAACGCTTATAAATAGATTGAGATGGCTTAATGTTGACTTTTTGGGGGGAGGTTTTGGTTAATGCAATGCTTCCTGTCCTGGTGTAGGTTTTGGGCATTGTGGTGGGTGTGTTAATCCAGGATCATGATGTGAGGCAGACAGAGTTCCAGCAGCTTCCATACCACAGAATCTTCATCATGCTCTTACTGGAGCTTAACGCACCAGAGCATGTGCTGGAGACCATCAACTTCCAGACTCTCACTGCCTTCTGGTAAGTAACATGATTGTCTTTAGGTTCAATCACATTTACCAGTGTTTACCAGTGAATATGTAAGACCAACAAAGTTTTCAAAGTGACTTTAGCAAAGCTTTGCTTCATATATCGCTACAGTATAGATAATGGACATTTGTCTCTTTTTAGCAACACCTTCCACATCCTGAGGCCGACTAAAGCACCTGGTTTTGTGTATGCTTGGCTAGAGCTCATCTCTCACCGCATCTTCATTGCCAGGATGCTTGCTCACACCCCACAACAGAAGGTCTGTATCTGCAGTGGGATTTGTCACTTGTCAAGAGTGTACAGTCATGCTTCAGGGGGCCATTTCTTGCTGGGGTTTTTTCTGACCCATAGAGAAATCAAGGTCCTTAGAAACATTTAGTAGGTTTGCTGGAGCTAAGCTAAAAAAGGAAAGTTGCCCCCCAGGAGCAAGATTAGACATCCCTGATATTCTTCCTAATCTCATATACATGTCAGTCTATTGCAGAACACCTTCCTAAAACATCTGTCCTTGTTTGCAGGGTTGGCCTATGTATGCCCAGCTGCTGATAGACTTGTTTAAATATCTTGCACCCTTCCTAAGGAATGTTGAACTCAACAAACCTATGCAAATTCTCTACAAGGTATGAACTTGACTACAAAAGCATGTCTAGTATTTTTGGTTCATTTTGTGACCGTGCAGTTTTTTCCTCCAAGGGAACACTTCGTGTGCTGCTTGTCCTGCTACATGACTTCCCAGAATTCCTGTGCGACTACCATTATGGATTCTGTGATGTCATCCCACCCAACTGCATCCAGCTGAGGAATCTGATCCTGAGTGCCTTCCCCCGCAACATGAGGCTTCCGGACCCCTTCACCCCTAATCTGAAGGTAGTAATGGTGATGCATTGATGTTATTGTAATTCAGGCTTAAAAGGTACATGTATGCTTGAGCATGTCCATGAGACAATAGGGTGTCCCATTCTTCATTTTAGCCCCCTTTGCAGCCAATATCTGTCATTGATGTGCACTCTTTTGACAAACTACTGAAGACTTCAACACGACAGTCAAAGTAGCATTTTGTGACGAGTGGTTTGTTGTGCCAATTGGGACTGGGCTGTTGTGGAACCTGAAGTAATTGCTATATGTTCTCTAGGTGGACATGCTGAGTGAGATCAATATCGCTCCCCGCATCCTCACAAACTTCACTGGTGTGATGCCTTCCCAGTTTAAGAAGGATCTTGACTCCTACCTTAAGACCCGCTCTCCTGTCACCTTCCTCTCTGAGCTGCGCAGCAACCTGCAGGTAAGAAGGCACCTCTATACCTTTGATGTGCTGCCTCGGTTCAGGATTCTTTTTTTGGATATTTGTCATGTGGAAATGCCACAGATTTCCTGAAATAAACTTTGCATTTCGGGATAATCCCATGCAGCTCTTTTACAGAGATGAATATTTTTGCTCTCCATGCAGTGGATCGGATGAACAAGATATATTTCCTCTTTAGTTTTAGTGAATAATTACTAATAATTATTCCAATGTTTCCAATCATTTTTCCAGGTGTCCAATGAGCCAGGCAACCGCTACAACATTCAACTGATCAACGCTCTGGTGCTGTACGTTGGAACCCAGGCTATTGCCCACATTCACAACAAGGGCAGCACTCCCTCCATGAGCACCATCACACACTCGGCACACATGGACATCTTCCAGAACCTCGCAGTGGATCTAGACACTGAGGGTGAGATACAGAATGTGTTCTGCCTTTTTTTTAAATACACGTCCTCTAGCTTAAACTTACATTGACTGTGTCCAAAACCGCCTACTAATCAGTAGGTACTGCATTTCAATTTCAACTCGATCGTTAGAAAAGTATGTTCTATACAGTATGAATGCGAGTAGTATGAATGGAACTCGGACGTACTTCTGACATTTTGTCATGATGACCTACCCGCAAGAGTTGCATCTCTTCACTCCCAATCATGAATTCTCTTGCGGGGCATCATGGATTAGAGCAGTGTGCATCGGATGCAAACTTCAGAATCTCGCCAGAAGTAGTAGGTCATCCGGGTACTTCTCGCATTCTGATTTTAGAATTATATGAATTCTGACATACTACTCTGCTCCTATACTGTTTTTATTGGACTATATATAGTATGGAAGTATGTGATTTTGGATGCAGCCATAGTGAATTGCTCTTCTCCTTCTAGGTCGCTATCTGTTCCTGAATGCGATAGCCAATCAGCTGCGTTATCCAAACAGCCACACACACTACTTCAGCTGTACCATGCTGTATCTGTTTGCCGAGGCCAATGCTGAAGCCATTCAAGAGCAGATCACCAGGTATATTGAGTTACCTCGATGTTGAAGTGCTTTAAAGTACTTGTCTGTTAGCTAACGAGTGATGGTGTCATTCAGGGTCTTGCTGGAGAGGCTGATTGTGAACAGGCCACACCCATGGGGTCTGCTCATCACCTTCATAGAGCTGATCAAGAACCCTGCCTTCAAGTTCTGGAGCCATGATTTTGTGCACTGCGCCCCAGAGATCGAGAAGTAAGGGGTCTAGCAAGACATATTCACATCGTTTGTATTTTATGTGAGAAGAAATACATTTTTTGTTTGTCTGTCTGCAGGTTGTTCCAGTCGGTGGCTCAGTGCTGTATGGGGCAGAAACAGGCTCAGCAGGTGATGGAGGGAACCGGTGCCAGTTAGGCTGCAGGAACTGCTCCTGTGCCCAGAGAGAGAGAGCTCTCCCTCTCCCCAACCCTTCATTTGCCCCATCAATGGCCCTGCACGTCTGATCGACACACAGCCAGCACTGGATTCCTGCTTGCCTGCCACTGGGCGGTATCTGACCTGAGGAGTTTTGTTTTTGGTTTTCTTTTTTTCCCTCCCTCAACAAGTTAAAATGTTCAATGTAAATATTAAAAAGGGACGTGTAAGAAGCAGATTGAGTTATTTTGTTGAAACTGAGGCACAAGCTTGAGCACATTTCACTCCTTGCTCTTTGGCTCCCCCTAGCTCTCCATAAATTATTTTTGCCTTCAAGACTGATTGACTTTTTTTTGGAAGCTTGGTAGTAGTGGCTGAGGAAAGCGGTCTTGTTTTATTTCCTTTTTATTTTTCCTTTTGTGGTTTGGTTTTTAAGGGGAGAGCTATCAGTGAGCTGATAGGATCGGACTGACGTCCTGGACTGCAGGGAGGGGGTGGGGGGGTCACTGGTTTGCACCTGTGAGGAAACAAATCTTGGGTTGGAGGTTCTCCCTGGCACTTGTACAATTGTGGAAATATTCAATTTGTTGGTAAATTGGATCTTCGGAGTTTGTACAAAGATTCAAATTGCAGAACAAAAAAAGGACCAATACAGCTCATTTTGTAAGGATTTCGAATGTTTTGTAAATGTATTGGTCCGCGTGTTGTATTTTGTAGTACTTTGTAGTTGCCTTTAGTTCCGCTACTTATTTCCTGTATGTATGCATTCTGTAGTTACTGCATTAAACACTTGAACTGCACATTTGCTTGCTAGTCATTTAATTTGATTCTCTGTGCTAATGTTTTGAACCGATCATGTAATGCAGATTACAAAAAAAAAAAAACAAGATTTGGTTCGTCCAATCCACTTGTTAAGTGTGACGTCATGCGAATCAGCTTCCGGGTCCAATTGCTCTATCAATCTGTATGGGAAGACTCAACAAATGGTAATAATAAACATTTACAAAGCGTTGTAAAACATTCGAAAATCATGATCACTATATATATATCTATTATATATATTTTAATGCCTAAGTTATTTTGTATAAATTAAACTATTGGGCTACAGACTGTCATGTACACCATGATTGTGTATAAAATTCACTTTAATGTGTGATATGGCTAAAAAGTGGTCATAAACGAATATTATATCAATTTAAATGAGTAGCAGCTTGGACCCGTAAACAATACTCCATACTTAACGACTTAACAAGCAGAAAGGAATTTGCATTATTGTGAGTTTCTACTGTGTTTAACGAACACTTTTTTTCAGAAATGGGCTTATTTTACAAGTTCCCAAGAGTTAAAAAGTTAAGATGCACCATTTTCTTAACCCATTCAGCTGATTTCCAGCTTTGGCGGGAGCACTTTTAACTTGGAATTAATGATTGAGTCACATTAGACAAGTGGTCTCAAACTCAATTCCTGGAGGGCCACGGCTCTGCAGGTTTTAGCTCTAACCATGTTCAACTCACACCTGTTTAATAGTCTCTATTAGTCTTGAACACCTCGTTTATTTGGATCAACTGATTGATTAGAGTTGGAGCAAAACTGTGCAGACCTGCGGCCCTCCAGGAATCGAGATTGAGACCTATGCATTAGACCAGGGGTACTCAATCCTGTTCCTAAAGATCTACCTTCCTGCAGAGTTTAGCTCCAACAATGATCTAACACAACTAAAGCTGCAGTCACATTGGACTTTTCTCCCCATAGACTTTCATTCCTATGCATGCGAATACGTCAGACCGGAAACGTAAGCTCATGCAAAATGTTTCGCAGTTGCAAAGTTCAAGCTTGGTAAACTCTGACCTGCGAAATCGCATTACTTGCTGCGTGAAAACAATCGAAGATCAAAACATGACCTCTCTGGACAGAAATTTTAAATGTGTACCAATCGCTAGCTTTTTTAAATGTCTAATCGTATTGTTTAACCCCGCCCATTTTTGCAGCAGCGTACGAAACTCGAGTGTGACCACCGCTTAAGTAGGATCTGAAGGAGCACTTGGTAATTTTAGACAGGTGCGTTTGATCAAGGTTGCAGCTGAACTCTGCAGGAAGGTAGACCTCCAGGAACAGGGTTGAGCACCCCTGCATTAGACCATTAGCATCTCACTCAAAGTTTGATAATTTACCTATTTAAAGCTTGACTTCTGTATTAACATTATGCACTAAGACAATGAATGAAATGAAAAGTTGCTATTTTCCAAGTTGTCATGGCACGGAACTATACTCCTATTCCAGCGTAATAATCAAGGGACTTTATTGCCGTATCATGATATGATGACAAAGTTCCTTTATAATTACACGACAACAAGAGTACAGTTCCTAGCCATAATAACTTAAATAGCAATGCGTCTTAGTAAACAATGTAAATACAGAAGTGGAACATTATTAAAAATCTAATTAGATTCAAAGATCTAAGCTAAGTGTTCCTGCCAGAACAATTATCTCTGTATAATGGTTGTCTTGATCACGACAGTGGCATTTTACCAGTGTTCATTTCAAGAGTTCACCTAAAGGATGATGTATAATAAGCTTGTTTGGCTTGCTGTCCCAAGAGAGGGCACAGAGCTTCATCACGTTCGCAGGGGGACAGGGGAGATTGAGCTCAGGTAGATCTCAGAACTCCCCCACTGATGTGGCTAAAGGTGATCTGCTTTAAGAAGGAAATACTGATGCTGGGAGCTAGACTCTGCTGCCAGTTTAGCTTAGTCGGTTGGGAGAAAACCGGCGGAAACCCCACGCGGACACAGGAAGTGTTCTTGCTGTGGGCCAACAGTGCTAACCACTGGGCCGCCTAATTGAGGAGAATTGGAGGAATGGGGGTTTCTTTATTAAGACTGGTTATTTATAGTCACTAAGGAATCATCTGATTGGAGAATCATGTATTAGCTCATGCGGGACCGGCTGTGGTCAATCATAAGCACGTGATCGTCTCGCAATTAATTTATAAACTTCATTTTAATCAATCCAAATCTGCCAAGTGTGAACACCCTTATTTACCACAAAATATAGATGCATTTTTGATAAACGCCTGAGAGATGTATATGTAAATGGACTTTTTAAAGTGACCAGAATTTGTGACCTAAATATGTTTCACAAAAGCTCAGAATCATTCAACATTTGCAATTGTTACAGAAATGCTTCTTCAACACAATGTTTCCCAGAATGCAGTTTCAGCACTGTCTGTATAAGAATGTTTGTGGAAAGCATGCTTTAAGATGCAGGTTTGGTGAGCTGCTGAATTCGCTGCAGGATGTTCTTCTGACCGAGGCGCACATACAGAGCTCTCCTCTCTCTACTGCTGAGTTCAGCCAGAGCTCTCTGATCCTCCATCAGCCTCCTGTCTGTCTCGACATCCTCATTATAAGAGTCCAACGTCATAGTAGCTGCTGCATACAGGAGACGTTTCCACCCCTCGGACAAACCAGCCAATCCTTCAAAACTCAGATCCTGCTCCATTTTATTATCGTCGTCCTCATCATCTTCCTCCCAGCCTTCGTTTTCACGAAAGTCCTCAAATATTTGTGAAGACATACACAGGACCTAGACCACAAATGTAGCATTACAATTTTGCAATCGAATTATATTTATCATGTTATCATAACATACACTCACTGGCTACTTTATTAGATACACCTGTCCAATTGCTTGTTAACGCAAATTTCTAATCAGCCAATCACATGGCAGCATCTCAATGTATTTAGGCATGCAGACATGGTCAAGACGATCTGCTGCAGTTTAACTAAGCAACAGAAAGGGGGGAGAAAGGTGATTTAAATGACTTTGAACGTGGCATGGTTGTTGGTGCCAGATGGGCTGGTCTGTATATTTCAGAAACTGCTGATTTACTGGGATTTTCACGCACAACCATCTCTAGGGTTTACAGAATGTTCTGAAAAAGAGAAAATATCTAGTGAGCGGCAGTTCTGTGGGTGCAAATGCCTTGTTGATGGCAGAGGAAAACAGCCAGACTGGTTCGAGTTGATAAAAAGGCAACAGAAACTCAAATACCCACTCGTTACAACTGAGGTATGCAGAAGAGCATCTCTGAAATCACAACACGTCAAACCTTGAGGCGGACGGGCTACATCAGCAGAAGACCACACCGGCTAAGAACAGAAAACTGAGGCTACAATTCACACAGGCTCACCAAAAATAGACTATAAAAGATTGAAAAAACGTTGCCTGGTCTGATGAGTCTCAATTTCTGCTGCGACATTCGGATGGTAGAGTCAGAATTTGGCATCAACAACATGAAAACATGGATCCATCCTGCCTTGTAAAAAGGTTTAGGCAAGTGGTAGTGATGTAATGGTGTGGGGGTTAATTTCTTGTCAAACATTGGGCCCATTAGTACCAATTGAGCATTGGGTTAATGCCACAGCTTACCTGAGTATTATTGCTGACCATGTCCATCCCGTTATGACCACAGTGTACTCATCTTCTGATGGCTACTTTCAGCAGGATATCGCACCATGTCATAAAGCGTGAATCATCTCAGGCTGGTTTCTTGAACGAGACAATGCGTTCACTATACTATACTATACCATAATCTTTTGAATTATTTAGCCTGACATGTTTACTGTTCCAAACTATTATAAATCTTGCAAAAAATAGAATATATTGTTTTCGAAGGGGAAAAAAAGTAGTTGTTTTTTACCCAGACATTTAAAAAGAACATATTTTACAGCAGTAAAACACAATAACGTGATATTTTTATCCAAGGTTATCATACCGTCAGAATCTTATACTGGCCCATGCCTAGTGTGGAGTTGAAAACATGTCCATTGTATTCTGATGCTATGGTAAGCTATAAAAAGATTAGCATTTTAGTTTATATTAAGCACAAGGTTTTTTTGTTGTTGTTTGGTTGTTTTATGGATGCAGATTTGATTTGTTGGCCAAAAAATTGATTTATTGATAGTATGAACCTATTTAAAGTTCAAAAGTTCTCTTGTAACCTAATTACAATTGCACCCAAAGATGCTTCTCCTTCATTCAACTTTGGTGAATGTATCCTTAGCCAGGAAGAGTTTATGTCATCAGGTGATATCCAACGATCATTGGGCGTTTCAACCCTAAACCAAAACACCCTCAATATTGGTGGTTCAGCAGTGGTGGCCAAATCACTCCCCATCAACTCCCCCTTCGCTTCCAGCTAAACTCCTCTCTCTGCTCCATATCCAGCAAGAAGCTCTCTCTGCTGCCTTCCCCATCCTGCGAACAGTTATCTTTCTCTCCCTCCCCATCACCCCAATGGCTGTAAGCATCCTCCATACTGACTGGGCGGGGAATCCTCTACAGCCGACCTCAACTGGGAAGAGCCATGCTTGCCAACCTTTCCCCCTTCAGTCACGCAAGAGGTTCTGGTATTTGGCGCTCTTCCTCTCAAACGCTTGCTCACAACCCTCTTCCCATGGGACAGTAAGTTTGATGAGAGTGATCTTCTTTGCCTCTTCAGACCACAGTACTGCATCAGGCCTCAGGGTTGTCTGGAAAACCGGGGGGAATTGCAGCAGTCTTTCCCTCAGGTCAGATAAGTTCTTGTTGTTACTGTGGTTGGTTACTTTTGACCCGCTCTTACAAACTTGATTGATGTATTGCTCTCCCGTGTGGTTGGTGTTTCTTGCATCTCTCTTGCTCCAGGGTGTTAGCGAGTGTCATGAGCAACTTTTCATGACGCCACCTGTATCTACCTTGGGCAAGTGCTTTTTTACACCCTGACAGAATGTGTGCCATGGTAGACCTCTTCCCAAAAAGATTGCACAACCGTATAAATGTCATCGCTGTCTGTCTTGACAACTTTAAATATGATTATTCAATATGTCTTGAATATGATGTATCGAAGTGATAAATTATTTTGAAAAAAAATGAATGAAATGTTTACCTTTATTGTGGTGTAGAGCTCATGATAAGTTAAAGATCCAGACTGGCCAAATATAAAGACTCCTTTCTCTCCGACAACCTCCATTTCACACAACATCTTCCATTTGTCCTCTAAGAGCTGCTGATCTGCTTCACTTCCTGCCACTGCAATTGTAATAAAAAAACGTATAAGAAGCTTCATTCTGTGTTCTAAACAACTTTAATAAACATTTGAAAGCATCACCTTGCGCTGCAGCTTTGTACACAGTGGCCATCTTAATATCTGCCGTATCGTTGATATTATTAGGAAATGGCTCCGCAAATCCATACATGTGGAGGAGCTGCCAGTTTGCCATTTGCCCGTATGTGTTGAACACCTCCTCACCCTTCCTAATACGCCGTATCGACACCATCTTCAAACACTCCTAAAAACATGAGCTGTGAGAGATCGAAGCATCCACCACAATAAACAAAAATAAAGATAGATGATAATAATACAGGAGTGTATTCCAGATTGGCATTGTGCTTGGAAATGTGATTCAGCATGTCGGCCATTGGCACCATCATTGGTAGGTTTGGCTCTTTTTCGTCATCATCTTCATCTTCATCATCATCTTCTACAGGCTCTTGGAAACTGAGATGAGAAAATGTTAGCAAACATGATGCAGCTAATATTTATATTCAAGCTTGTTCTGCTGCTGCTAATTAGCATTTATAAGATTCCTCACCTATAGGCCATGACAAATGCAACGAGGCTCTTGTAGAGCTCCAGGTTGTGCTTCTCAGGGTCCCACAGGTCAGGATGGGACTTGATGAAGGGGAGGACCACGCTATTGTACTCATCCTGGAGTTTTCTCAGGTCAGTGATGACTGACTCAGGGATTCCTGTGCCTTTCAAGAGTTTATCACGCTCATTTTCAGACCTTCAAAACACAAGTTAATTAACATGTTATTAACAATCCTCAGACCTTTAAAACAGTCTATAGAGATTTTAACCTGTTTTAGCAACATGTAGCAACACGTTTGTAGTATGATTAGCATATGGATAACATGTTTAGTATGTTTCTAGGTTAATTAACGTGTTGTTACCAATCCTCAGGCCTTCATAACAGTCTGTAGAGATTTGAACCTGTTTAAGCAACAAGTAGCAACACGGTTGTAGTATGATAGCATGAGGCTAACATGTTTAGTATGTTTTTAGGTTAATTAATGTGTTGTTACCAATCCTCATGCTTTCATAACAGTCTATAGAGATTTGAACCTGTTTTAGCAACACGTAGCAACACATTTCTAGTATGATTAACACCTGGCTAACATGTTTAGTATGATTTTAGGTTAATTAACATGTTGTTACCAATCCTCAGGCCTTCATAAAACAGTCCATAGAAATTTGAACCTGTTTTAGCAACATGTAGCAACACGTTTCTAGTGTGATTAGCACATGGCTAAAATGTTTAGTATGTTTCTAGGTTAAATAACGTGTTGTTACCGATCCTCATGCCATTATAACATTCTATAGAGATTTGAACCTGTTTTAGCAACATATAACAACACGTTTCTAGTATGATTAGCATGAGGCTAACATGTTTAATATGTTTCTAGGTTAATTAACGTGTTGTTACCAATCCTCAAGCCTTCATAACACAGTCTATAGATTTGAACCTGTTTTAGCAACACGTAGCAACATGTCTGAAGTATGATTAGCACAAGGCTAACATGTTTAGTATGTTTCTAGGTTAATTAACGTGTTTTTACCAATCCTTAAGCCTTCATAACACAGGCTTTAAAGATTTGAACGTTTTCATAAACGTGTAGCAACATGTTTTTAGTATGATTAGCACATGGCTAACGTGTTTAGCATGTTTCTAGGTTAACATCTCATTAACACATTTCTTATAGGTTTTAGTGCGTCACTAGTTGCACAAGTTGCTAGAATTTATCACACTCCTCTGACTTTTTCTGTTAAAGGTCTAAGCACAGAGGCACAGGAATTCTAACAACATGGTAAAACATGTCAGTCATTTGTTAAAACCTGGTAGCCAACAAGGTCAGACAAAAAATGTGACGAATTCTAGCAACTTTGTTAAAAGCAATGCACTAAAACCAGAACTAGAAATGTGTTAATAACATGTTAATTAACCTAGAAACATGCTAAACATGTTAGCTATGTGCTAAAACATGCTGTTTTGAACATCTGAAAATCAAGGCACAGATATTTTAACATGTCAAAACATGTTAGCCTTTTGTTAAAACCTAGATATATCTACATGTTTAAGATATAGCAAAACATTTCTATCATGTTTTAGCATATGGCTAACATATTTCACCATGTTGCTGGAATTCCTGTTAAAACACAAATATTACGACTAAGAATTGAACATTTTAGTATTAACATGTTTTGAGCATGTTCAACAAATGGCTCACATGATTTACATGTTTTGCTAACACGTTTCTAACATTTTTAGCGCATGGCTAACCTGTTTTAGCATGCTGCTTGAATTCCTGTTTTAGAGGAGTTTATCGTTCTCCTCCTTGGACTGTCAAAGCTCAAACATCATCACCATAATACTCCGTAGGATCAGTGAAGGATATCTTAAAGGTCTTACCAGAACATGGGTTGATCCAGAGTCCTAAAATTTGGCCAGAGAGACAAATATGGTTTCCAGTGGGATGTTGAAGAAGTGTACTCATACAGGAGACTCAGAAGAAGAGGAACCCAGCCTGACGCACTCTCCAAACACTTCTTTCCTAGAAAACAAACATGAATTCAAGATATGGAGGCTACAGAGAGTAAATTTTGAATACATCTGAAAGTTTCCATACCTTCTTCCAGCACTTTTTTGACTTTGGTAGTGCCCTGATGCAGAAGAGCATCTCTGGGAATGGAGAACAGGACGTGTCCCTCTTCAATGTCCTCTTTGGCAAGCATACCATATTCTGCTGCTGTACCCTCTTTACTTAAGTACACCTACAGAAACGAAAGTATTCTGTGGTAAATGAATCTTAAGTTTATCACAATGACAAGAGTTTGTATAATCAAGTATTTTGTACTTAAAGTGAGTTCACATTCCCAGAGATTAATATTGCCTCACCATTTACTTGTTCCAAACATGTTTAAAATCCACAATATAAGTAATTTAAAAAAATGTTGGAAACCAGTAGATTGACACCCATAGTAGAAAAAGAAAATACTAAAGAGGTCAATGGCTAGTGTCAACCGGTTTCCAACATTCTTCAAAATATATTATTTTGTGTTCAACAGAAGAATACATCTCAAACATGTTTAAAACAAGTGGATGGTGAGTAAATCATGAAAGAATTAAATTTTGGTAAACTGTCCTTTCAAGGACTAAAAGAAAAGAAAATAATTTTAAAGTTTTAAAATATAAACGTTACATTAAAAAAGTATACAATTGTAAACCTTTTATATGAATTAAAATCATAAAACAAAAATGTAAATAAACACGAAAATAATTTCAAAATAATAAATATTAGTAATACTATTATTTATATTATAGTAATAAATATTACATAAATACTAAAAAGGCCCTGATTAATATTAAACACTTACATATAAAATCCAAAAAATAAATTGAAGCTTTAATATATCTGTTAAAACTTTTATATACATTGAAATATTAAACTATAAATATAAAAATCTCTTTAAAAATATTAATACAACACAAAATATGCGAACAAAAGTAAAATGACTATTATAGCTTTTTACTAGCAATCTTTTATTATGAATTTATTTGAGTTGATTTAACTCAGTTTAAAATCTAAAAAATATATATTTATTTAAAAATAATATTTTATAATTTTATGTAAATCTGAATGAATATTAAGTATAACGTCCCACATTAACATAACATTTATATATGCATAACATCATACATGCATACAACGTTAATATATATGATATGTATATCAAATATGCACACATTATATTATTTGTGTATTTAATTTATTTGCAATAATTATAAACACACACACACACTTACCTTATCGCTGAGAGTGAGCTGCACACTTTCACACCACAGCAAGAAGTTGTTCAGGGGCTCCAGCACACACTTCTCATCACCTGTCTAAAGGTACACATTATAATGAACACACTAACTCTAAAACATCTGTGTCTGAAGATCAAGTGTATTTTAATAAAGTGTGAACAGTCACTACTAACAATTTGAGAAAAAAATCTAACATACCTTTGGTCTTTTTGCTTCCGTCGCCATTTCTTTAAAACGCAACCCCGTCGTGAGTGATTAAAGTCTATATTGTTATAGTGACCACCGCACGAAAGTACAATATAAAAATGTAATGATATATTTTCCTATAATGCCTCCATGTGATAAGAGGCACTGTTCACTTCTTCTTCTTTCAGTGTGTGCAAAAACACAGCAGAAGTGTGCACTGGCGCCCCCTACTACGCTTGCCTGAGAGAACCGCAGAAAAACTAATCAAAATGAAGCGATAAAATCCTCAATATAACGATGTTTTATTAATACTAAGGTAGACCTTAAAATCAACGTACAGCTATCTGTATATTTTCGATAAGAGAGTCAATCTATGAGTCCTTAATTGTTTGTAGCACATCCCACATGTTTTTGAACCATACTAATGTACTTAAATCTATCTGTTGTTGTGATTATGAAGTTGCTGTAGTGACACAACTATATTTATAAATTACTTCAACCTCTACTCTACAGCATAGCGTTGCCCTTGGGCAACAGAAAGTTTTCTTAAGGCTCATGCTAAGCACAGATTTTTTTTTTTAATGATTGCAACATCATTAAAATGTTAGAAAAAGCATAAGTAAAACATCCAATAAGGTGTGGGAGTCACTCTCAAGCACCGTCTGAAGGCGGGACTTCATTTTCTGACTCATGGTGACAGGAGCACATAGTGTGAGAAGAAGGTAAGATTATTTGCTCAATTACCTCATTTAAAGTAACATGTACTGTACAGAAATGTGTGTGTATTTATGAAGTAGATAAGTCTTTTGTCAGGTTTTATATATATAAATATATGTATATATTTTACATGTTCAGAAATTCAATTGTTCTTTTCGTTGCCTTAGGACAACGTTGTGCGATAAGTGGTACTTTTCACTATATGTTTACTGACACTACATATGGTTACATATTGCATTACTTTTAGTTTAATTTTACTTTTTTAACACATTTTGAATTGTTCTATGGAAGTAAAGAGATCCCAGAGTTGGGCACATCCCATCTGAGAGTGAGGACAGTAAGATAGACTGCAGTAACAGTGAGGAGATCAAGGTTTGAGAAGTGATCAAGTATCTTCATAAGTTCAAATAGCAGCACTGATATCATTTAAGTAATTTAAGGTTTATACTGCAGGCAGCATACAAAATAGATAGGAACTGCTTTTTGAAGTTTTACACAGAATGAAATTTTGTTAAATGACTTCATGTTTCAAAACCTATAGGCCTGTATCAAACCACTATATATATATATATATATATATATATATATATATATATATATATATATATATATATATATATATATATATATATATTCATTCATTTTCCCTTTATTAATCTGGGGTCGCCACAGCGGAATGAACCACCAACTTATGTCCAGCATATGTTTTACACAGCGGATGCCCTTCCAGCTGAAACCCATCTCCGGGAAACATCCATACACACTCATTCACACTTATACACTACGGACAATTTAGCCTACCCAATTCCCCTGTACCACATGTCTTTGGACTGTGGGGGAAACCGGAGCACCCGGAGAAAACCCATGCGAATGCAGGGAGAACATGCAAACTCCACACAAAAACGCCAACTGACCCAGCCGATATATATATATATATGTGTGTTTGTGTGTGTGTGTGTGTGTGTGTGTTATGTGTACTTAATGATTTTGTGACAATTTGAATAAGATTTGTGAATTATTATTTCTCTCTGATCATTGTCTCATGATATTTGATATATAATATGTGAAGAATTTTCTCTGTGATTTTGTACCATAGTTGCATAACGTTGCCTCAAGGTAACAGAAATATATTTTAGGGTTGGAATGGGGGGGTCAAACCAAAAATAACTTTTAATAATAAACAAGTCCCAAAAGAACTAAAAAATGATGTGGAATCATTTTCGTCACATATTGATCTGTTGTTGTGATTATATAGTTACTGTTGTAACACAATAACCTAATACTGTAGTTTCCTATTACACTCCTATTATACTACAATACACCACAGTTCTGTAGTAAAATCCAGAGTGTACTGTATTTATTATAGTTTATCATTTCATTAATACGGGCGATGCAGTGGTGCAGTAGGTAGTGCTGTCGCCTCACAGCAAGAAGTTCGCTGGTTCGAGCCTCAGCTGGGTCAGTTGGCATTTCTGTGTGGAGTTTGCATGTTCTCCCCGTGTCCGCGTGGGTTTCCTCCGGATGCTCCGGTTTCCCCCACAAGTCCAAAGACATGCGGTACAGGTGAATTGGGAAGGCTAAATTGTCTGTAGTGTATGAGTGTGAGTGAGTGTGTATTGTTGGCGGTTCATTCCGGTGTGGCGACCCCAGATTAATACAGGGACTAAGTCGAAAAGAAAATGATTGATAAATGAATTTCATTAATACTAGAGTATACTGGAGAGTTTTCATTAGCTGGAAATCCTGTAATATACAATGTAATACACTTTATGGTTCAAAAACACAATGTATTTGTTTTAAATATATTGATCTATGAATATATTTTTCACGTAAGATGGTAGGGAATACCTTTAGTAAACTAAGATAGTATATTTTTTACACTTGTAAGTGGACATAACATGCTTTATAAATCATTTTCAACTGTACTTTAGCTATAGAACCTTGAGCAAACTACACTGTTAGCATTTTTTTGTGAATTACACAGTACTTAACTTTAATATGAAGTGTATTTTACTGTATTTTAACAGTTATGCAGAACGTGGCTGTATTTTAAAAATGCATTGTGGGAAATATGTTCTTGGTGCCATTAAAACAGTATTTTTAATTTGCTGCTAAACAAAGTACCATAAAAAAGTAAATAAATAAATGTGAAACCTGGCCAATCATAGGAAATACAGTAATTTACCAATTGGACTGTTTTACAGTAAATAGCTAAATAAACATGAATTACAAGTTAATCTTTTATTGTATGGACATGTTTTACAGATGAGAAAACAAAAAATAGTGTATATTTACAGTAAAATATGCAATACTGAAAATACCTGTATAGCAACATATGTAGTACAGTAAATGTCATTACAGTATTTTGCAGTAAGTTTGAGTAAATACAATTTAAAGTATATAAAAGTAGGCCTATAAAGTGAGAAGCATAAAAATGACAAAGTATATTTTCTTATTTTTTTGGAGCAAAAGAACAAGTTACAAGCATATTCAAATCAACTTGAGCAAACATCAGAAGCAAAATGCAGAAACACAACAGGGTTGATCCACATCCTCAGCAGGACAAGTACATGGAGGAGATTTATGACATTCCAATACTCGCGTGTCTTAAAAAGACTCGCCAAAGCAACACAAATCGTGTGTGACTTAAATTTACAATGACAAAACAATAATGCACGTAAAAACAGACAATGTTATCTTTTCAACAGAGAATTCCTGCAGCTGGCCCTGTTTATTCAGGACATTTGCTGAATTCCACACATGAGGAAGTTTCCACTTTTCCATGTCAAACAGCACTGAAAAAATAATCTTTTTTCACATTGTCATTATGGGGTATTGTGTGTAGAATTTTGAAGAATAAGGCTGTAACAAAAAAAAGTGGAAAAAGTGAAGCGCTATGAATACTTTCCGGATGCACTGCAAGTTTAACCTTAAGTTTACTCACAAAAACTATAAAACAAATGTATAAAGCAAGGCACAAACCACAGACATTAGGTGGCTGGGACTTCAAATAATTAGAAATGGGCAAATTAAACTAGAATTCTACTTAAATATAATTTTTCAAAATATCTTTGTGTTCAACATGAAAAAAATTCAAATGTGAATAGTTAGCGATGACAGATTTTTCTTTTTTATTTTGCCTTTAAAGCTTTATTCAGATGTGCATTTCAGAAAGAACATCAGCTGTGCAAAGAGAAGATTTATTTCACCAAACTAAGATGTTTGTCTAGAAATGGTTCAAAAATGTTTTAGATTGATTAGAGCTTTATTGTGTTGTGTGGAAAATACAAAATGACAAAAGTATGTTTGAAAGATACATCACTCATCATCTTGAAGTTCATGATAGATCCATTATGAAAGATTACAATGTTGCTGATGAAAAGTTTCTCTAAAGATAAAAGCCAACAGACTTTATATGCAGCAGCACTGTCAGCATTAAGATTCACTGTTTAACCGTGTCTCTCTGCCTGATGTGCATTCTGTAGGGTTTGGGTGTAAAAGTGAGCCCAAATACAGGGGTGTAATCTGGTTTTCCAGCATCTTCAGGCCACACAAACTGAAAACGCCGTAGCAAAGTGACAAAAACCAAGAAGAGCTCCATACGGGCCAGACTCTCACCCAGACACACACGGAGACCTGTAAAAAAACAAAAAAAACAACAAAAAAAAAACAAAGTTGTATTGAATGCAGGAAAAATGACAAAATACAGTAGCAAGCATAAACAACTGGGGTTCAAGTACTTAAAGGCCTCATAACAGTAATTATTTAACCACTCAAAAGCAAATACACTTGCTAAAGAAATACACCAGACGCTGATTTTGTGAAGTTTAGTTTAGGAATTAAGCATTTTTGGTATATTTTGCCACACCAAATTGGCAGATGAAAAGTTCACCTTTTCTGATAATTGTTGAGCTACTAGAGAGCCAATAGCACTGCTGTGGTGTTATCGAGTATGAGTGACAAAATTATGACTTAAAGTAGGTTTCCGAAATAATCTCTGATACTTATTGGGCGATTCGACTGATGGCCGTGATCCTAAGTTCGATATAGTATGAACAAATATTCATGCGAGGGATGAATTTTTTTGTATCAATTTTTTTATGAATGCTAGGGAACTTTTAGAACATTTATAAAAATTGGTGGCAATATACACTGACCGCCCACTATATTAGGTACATCTTACTAGTACCAGGTTGGACCCCCTTTTGCCTTCAGAACTGCCTTAATCCTTCGTGGCATGGATTCAACAAGGTACTGGAAAAATTCCTCAGAGATTTTGCTCCATATTGACATGATAGCATCACGCAGTTGCTGCAGATTTGTCGGCTGTACATTCATGATGTGAATCTCCCATTCCACCACATCCCAAAGGTGCTCTATTGGATTGAGCTCTGGTGACTGTGGAGGCCATTTAAGTACAGTGAACTTGTTGTCATGTTCAAGTAACCAGTCTAAGATGATTCACGCTTTATGACATGGTGCGTTATCCTGCTGGAAGTAGCCATCAGATGATGGGTACACTGTGGTCATAAAGGGATGGACATGGTCAGCAACAATACTCAGGTAGGCTGTGGCGTTGACACAATGCTCATTTAGTACTAATGGGCCCAAAGTGTGCCAAGAAAATATCCCCCACACCATTACACCACCACCATCAGCCTGAACCATTGATACAAGGGAGGATGGATTCATGTTTTTATGTTGTTGACGCCAAATTCTGACTCTACCATCCGAATGTCGCAGCAGAAATTGAGACTCATCAGACCAGGCAACATTTTTCCAATCTTCTATTGTCCAATTATGGTGAGCCTGTGTGAATTGTAGATTCAGTTTCCTGTTCTTAGCTGACAGGAGTGGCACCTGGTGTGGTCTTCTGCTGCTGTAGCCCATCTGCCTTAAGGTTGGACGTGTTGTGCTTTCAGAGATGCTCTTCTGCATACCTCGGTTGTAAGGAGTGGTTATTTGAGTCACTGCTGCCTTTCTATCAGCTCGAACCAGTCTGGCCATTCTCCTCTGACCTCTGGCATCAACAAGGCATTTGCGCCCACAGAACTGCCATTCACTGGGTATTTTCTCTTTTTTGGACCATTCTATGTTAACCCTAGAGATGGTTGTGCATAAAAATCCCAGTAGATCAGCAGTTTCTGAAATATTCAGACCAGCCTGTCTGGTACCAGCAACCATGCCACGTTCGAAGTCACTTAAATCATCTTTCTTCCCCATTCTGATGCTCTGTTTGAATTGCAGTTGCCATATCTACATGCCTAAATGCATTGAGATGCTGCTATGTGATTGGCTGATTAAACTAGGACAGGTGTACCTAATAAAGTGGCCGGTGAGTGTATATAAAAATGATAGCAACTACAACAGTTTCATGGCTGTGCTTGAATACTTTAAAATGTTACCTGCGGAGAAGGGTATGAAGGCCTCAGGTTTCTCAAACTGGCCCTGTTCATTCAGGAAGTTTGCTGGGTTGAACTCATGAGGAAACTTCCACTGACCATCTTCTTTTAGGACACTAGTAAGGTTAGGAATGATTATAGTTCCCTGACAAACAAGAAACAGTTGATTACAGTTTATTTTGAAGTATAACAGTCTTTAAGTCACTTCAAATATTTCCTCACCTTTGGGATGTTGTAGCCCATTAGCTCTGTGTCTCTTGTGGTGGAGTGAAACACACTTAGCGGTACAGTGTTAGAAACGCGCTGAACCTCATGAATCACAGCCTGTGTGTACGGCATATTGTGTCTGTCTTCATACGACGCCTGATCTTTACCCTCCAGAACATCATCAATCTCTTGCTGGCATTTTACTGGTAAGAAAACAAGACTGTGTTTGACTGTTCAAGCTCCATTTGAGGCGCTAGATTTGCTAACATGCTAACACACTTCTGAAAGTCTGAAAACATATGCCGAAAAAAAAACTCTAATTAGTTTAAATTAAGTGAATTTTTTAATGTGCGCTCAAACCTTGCACCTCTGGGTGGTTCATGAGGTAGAGGAAAGCAGTGAGGAGGGTGTTAGAAATGGTGTCGGTCCCTGCAAAGTGCAGATCCATGATGTTCATGAGGAGCTTGTCTTCACAAAAGGTGGAAACACAATTTTTTCCCTGGAGAATGTAGAGTATTATACAGTTGTGATATCAAGTGGTGGTACATTTCAAGCATTTATCAATTTCAGAAATGATAAATGTGAAATTCAGATTTTTTTGTTTATTCTCAGAGATGTGCATGTCTCAGAAAGTTGCACCTTATCAAGCTCATCCAGATAGCAGTCGATGAAGTCTCTCGGCTCTCCTGGGACTCTTGTGCTCTTGTGTTCGTCAATTAGCTTCTGATTCATACTTTTTATTATTTTTACATTATCAAATGCTTTTTTAAAAGGCAGGGGCAGAATTCTCAATACAGGAAATGTGTCGTATATCTGGTAGAAAAGAACATAAAATCTCAAGTTATTGTTAATGCAAATTTACTAATTTACAAATTTGTACTTTTCACATTCATTAAAGTAGAATAAATAGTATTTATTTTAAATAAAATTTAGGTTTCTATTAAACCTAAAGCTAAGGATCCATTTGGCACATTGTAGCTCTCCGATTGGTGGAATGTTTCTACAGCATTATGGGTAATGTAGTTTTTTCAGCACAGATACCACTACCAAAGTCCCCTTAAGGCAAGTCATTTCACTCGATGACCATCTTTAAAACGCCTCTTGGGCAGTATGCTCAAGCATTCTGTCTTAATGGGGAAACATCAAATTCTCCAAAATTGTTTGCCAAGCTTACGATCACATTACATATTTGGAATTATAAATAAGATAGCAACAACTTTCTCATAAGATTTGTTTCTAAGTTTCTATCCTTCCAGAAGCAGACAAATGAGAGAGTATTGTGTAAAAAACAAAGGTGAATCCAGAAAAAACAAAGGAGCAAATGAATCTTTCAGCAACCTAAAACATGAACAAACTGCCATGTTTAACAATTATCATCACTTTTTGGACCATTATGAACTCGGAAGATGAAATTACTTTCTAACAAGAGGTTACACGCTGGTGAAGATTAAAGATACAGATGTTTGCACTGACTGTGGGCTATATGTTGCGTGCTGTTTTTGACTAAATGTATGCTGTGTGTAGTTCTTCTGTAATTGGTAACATATGGGAGACTGTAAAAGTCTATATGTGTTGATACATGTTGCATTTATTTATTTATTTTATATAATTGCAGACATTACAGTAGGTCATTTCGCCCTATCATTGATCTGCAGTTATGGTCAAATCCTCTTCAAAGAGAGGTTAGTAATGAACATTTATACACAAGTATGTATGTGTATAAAGCATCTGTTTTGTGAGAAGTGCTTCTCATATGATATGTGAACGATCTGTACAGCTTTACTTTGACATTTCCTCAAGCAAGAAGGAGGTTGACTGAAATTTTCTGTCGTACACCACACCCACTGGTTCCCTTTTGGCAGTGGAAACACAAGCCTGATAAAGGTGACCCGTACCGTACCATAACATACCACTCAGTGGAAACGGGCCATTTGTTTACAAATTTGTGGGGTAATCAAGGTAATCAAGAATGTGTGAAATTTCCCCCAGGATTCTCTCCTCCATGGAGTGCTTCCCCAGACCAAAATTCCTCAGGGTCATGAGAGCAAAGCGTCGATGGTCCTTTAAAACGGGTCCATAGTCAGCCAACACAATACCTTAAAAACGATGAAGCCATTAATGAGAATTGTCCGTAGATTAATTTTCTAACAGCTTATAATCTGTTTTTTGCAAATTTAATAGTCAATGTATGATGTACAAATTGAATAAGCCACACTGCAGATTTGCAATAGCGCTGATATGGGAGATCTAACTCTTTTGTTATTCAGCTTGTCTGTTTCCAGAAAAACTGTTGATTAGTTATGAGGACATTTTCAATGCCTCTTTAAAATGAAGGTTACATCATTAAAATTGGAGTGAAAAGAGGGTTCAATTGTGTTTTCTTCCTTTAAAGATTGGAAAATGAACTGTACTTTTTCATTTCTGTTCTTTTCTATTGGTTACACTTGAATAAAAATAATAATAATCACAGGATGGTCATGCTCACACTTTTCCTCAACTGGTTTATTTTATTTTAATGAATCAAACTATTTCATTTTTTGTATTTATTTATTTTGAAATGCAGTTTGTGGGAAATTAGGCTTCAGAAAATTATTTCATGGTATAGACGTGCCTTGAGCTGTATCTCTTTTACCAGCAACCTTCTTCAATTAATTGCTCAGGATTTGATCTCCACTATGGTGTAGATTTAACAAATTTTGGCTTAGTTATGCACTCAAAAAATGATAATAATATTACCTTTTATTTATAGGCGCCTTTCAAAAGCACTCCAGGACACCTTACAGCATATCTAATCGCAAGCCCATCATAAAAATACATGCGGTAAAAAATACCAATCGAAATAATATTAAACCAGCAAATCATTAAAAGCTATTCTAAACAAAAAAGTTTTTATCTGAGATTTAAAATTGGAAACAGAGTCCACCTGGCGAATGTGCAAAGGCAGGGAGTTCCATAACTATGGGGCTGTACAACTAAAAGCCCTGCCACCAAATGACTTCACCTTAAAGTTTGGAACAGATAACAATTCAGCAGAAGAGGATCACAGTGAGCGCGAAGGAGTGTACAAATGAAGAAGATCAGAAAGATAGTGAGGTGCCAAGTTATGAAAAGCTTTGTATGTTAAGAGGTGGATTTTGCATTGTATACACCAGCAGGTAACCATTCTAACTGCTGAATTCTGAATTAAGTGTGGTCTATGAAGTTGCCTATCAGGGATGCCAGATAAGAGAGAGTTACAGTAATCAATCTGTGATATTTGCCAATTGCTAAAAAAAAACATATTTAAAATGAGCTGAAACACAATTCTTGAGTTTTTTGGGACAACTTAAATGTTTTATGTTCAATCTACTTAAATTTGTAAAAACTAATACGTTAACTAAATTCCTTCATGATGTCTCAACACAAATCGATTGTGTGAAACCCAGTATTTTTTACAGTGCATGTTAAATCAAGCTAGTTTTGGGTTGACAGTTGATTTACTGAAGACAGGTAAAGTGGAATCACAGCTCACACACTCAAAGTAGAATAACAGCGTCGGTAACCCATTTGAGTAACATTGAACATATTTGTCACTTATTAGTTAAGGGTTTACTTTTGTAAGACGTGTTTTCTATGGCAACACCATCTCTGACTTGGCTTCAGTGTATAACTAGTTCAAAACTGATTCAGAAAGCACAGTTATTACTGATCTTGCTTGGAACTTTTTCATTAAATGTCTCTCAAAAACATGTTTAGTGAACTGTTGTCTAAAAGCAAAACACACTCCCTAGATTACAATTTTTAGGCAGCTTTAACATCTGGGACAGCTTTTAATGGCTTTTACCTTTATTCTCTGTAGCATGACTGATCATGAAGTCTTGAGGTCGTCCTGAAAAGTCTTGAGCTTTGGTAACCAGAGCGTCCTTAATAACTGCAAAACTGTTCAGAAGAACTGCTGGCCTCGATCCGGTATAAAAGCTGAAAATGTTCCCATATTTCTCTGCAAACTTAAAAGAAAAGTGGAAAGTTATTGTAGGGAAAAGAAGAATGGTTTTAACTCAAGATGAGTAATAGTAAACCATACTCTTTCAAAATCCTTTAAAGGATTTGCCAGGTTGATCTGAAGCAGATTTCCAAATATAGGAATAGGAGGAGGTCCTGGAGGAAAATTATTTGGCCTCTTGACCCTTATGAGGAAGAAGATGAGCAAGATGCATATTATAACCAGAAGAGAAGAACCCAACATGCTTGCTGATGTCCAACTGCGGTCCCGAAACAAGCAAGCATGCGTAGTAGACGGGTCTTCCTGGACCTTTTTATAGAAACGCCTTTGTCTAAGATGTTGCTACATTCTCTAATGGCTACATCCACCATCTGATAAAGTGATTGGTGAGATATCTTGATGATGGGAAGGCTTTTTACAAAGAAAAACAGGTAAAACAGGACTTTGGATTGGCCTTTGTGTTCTCTGCCCATCACCAATCTGAAACTCAACTCCAAAGGTTTTGGCCATTGGCCAAAATAAAACAAATATTTATCATCTGCAATAACTGAAACAAAGAGAGACCATGATGAGTCCAGATCCATTCACAAGTATAGTAATGATCAATGCTACAACAGGATCTCAGCTTAAAATTTGAATTTCGGTTTTGTATAGATGGATTTCTTCAAAATGCCTAAAATGCCTTCAAAAAAGCTAGAGAGGGGGTTAAAGTGATACTGTAATCTCAGAAACTGATTTATTCTTTGTTTAAGCCGATCATCTGATAAGGTCAGGGAGAAATGGCAGTATCCTTTGCTCATCAACTGATCTGATCACTCTCACTGAGAATGAAGATGTGAAATAACACTGACTCACTAATCTGGTTCTCAATTATGTGGATCAAACCGCAGAACAAGAACATCTCGCATATATATATATATATATATATATATATATATATATATATATAAAAATAAAAATTGACCATTCATATGAATGCTTAGCTTAAGTTCAACATTACCGTGTTTGGTCTATGTTTTTAGCACAAACAGTTGAAAATTAGCTTTGATATTGAATATTGCAAAGGAAAATTTTGAGACCATGGTAACTGTGAACTTTTAGTAAGTATAAAATATGTTTATAATTAAAAAATATTTTGTAAAAGTTAGCACTAGGTAGCAAAATGTAGCCTAGTTTGAATCTCCACTTTATTCTCCTTCTCTTTAACTTCATTTCTTGTAAATATCTGTCCTGTCATAGTAAAAGGCAAAATAAGTCTTATATACTTACTGTCATTTTACCACAGTACGCATGCAAAAAAATGGAAAAGTATTGTGTAGTCAAACTGGCAAGCTTTATAGGCTTATTATACTAATGGTTACAATGGTTACAATGATTCCATAGAGAAACATTAGAAATAAATTCCTGACAGTCACTATATCTCTAACTAATGATATCCTCAATTATATAGCTGCCAGTACAAATCCAGTGTTTCATAAGATTTAACCACCTTTAACATACTTCTGAAGAGCATTTGGTCTGGAAAATATCTGTGGAGTACTTTTAAAAAGGTCTGTTGTACGATCATTCTAAATGAGGGGTTCCCAAACTTTTCAGCTTACAACCCCCAAAATAACAATTGCAGTGACTCGCAACCCCCACTAACCTCAGAAGTGGTTATAAACATACAAACATTGCACACAATGGTTTTAAATGGACGTGAGTGCCATAAAGGTGTCAAAGTTTAACGTTGTGCTGTAAAATCAATCTGCTGCAACTAACACTATTACTGTGTCATTAATCTAGCAAAATAACCCCAGGGGGCACAATCCAATGGTAAAATAATTGAAAGGCTGATGGCTTTTTACTCTCATGTTGTTGTTTATGTATCCATCGAATACTATTTTTATCTTCTGCAGTTTATGGATAAAATATGGTAATATCTTAATTTTGGTAATTCTAATAGTTTAATAATATATGATATTTTTGGAAACACCAAAAGACCTCCCACTTTGGAAACCACTGTGAACTGTTAATGTCTGTTTAAATGAATGTCTAATATACTAATTCTCTTAACCCTATAGACATTTTTCAACATCAAATTTGCGTAACAGATTTTGTTATACTCTGATCAATGCACCTTTTAGACATGCTATTTTTGAGTGTTTGGGTCTAGCTGTCGGTCACAAATGTTTAAATGTTAAACAACAACCTTAAAGAATACCTTAAATTATTAAGTACATTTATTTCCTGTATGGGTGTTTAAGTCTACTTCTCGGTGGAAGAAATTCAGCATCGTGACTGTTAAGAGAAGATATTTCACTTATAATGAAAGGTCTTTTAATTGTAGTTATTTGATTTGAGATGTTTCTCTTCAGATGTTCTCTTTAAAGTGAACATCAGAGCTGAGCAAAGAAATGATTTCACAAAACTGGGATGATTTTAGAAATGCATCAGAGAAATCCCAGACTGATTAGACCTTTATTGTGTTCGTAGAAATGACAGAATATCAAAAGTTTATGAAAAAGATTCATAGTATATCAACATTATAAGACTAACATCTTGTTTGAAATAGCATCTGAAGAAAGGGAATTGAATTTTTTACCTACTATAACCTGACTGTTATTCATTTTCTGAAACTTTATACCCAGCATCAAGATTCACTGTTTAACTGTGTCTCTCTGCCTGATGTGCATTCTGTAGGGTTTGGATGTCATGGTGAGCCCGAATACAGGGGTGTAATCTGGTTTCCCAGCATCTTCAGGCCAAACAAACTGAAAACGCCGCAGTAGAGCAACAAAAACCAAGAAAAGCTCCATACGGGCCAGTCCTTCACCAAGACACACACGAGGACCTGGAGAAAACACAGTGAATGCAGGATGAATTCAGCATGCTACAATCACTGAAATCAGGGATGAAAAAAGTAACCATGTATACATGTTTGTTTGAATGCATTTTACATCGATAATGGTGGGCTGCAATGTCAAGCAATTATAGACGATAATTATACACTTGAGACAGCCGGGCACAATCTAACACTGTCAAAAAGAGCTTCAAATGGCCCTTAATTGATCAGGTGATTAGGACAAAACTCAACAGAGGCTCAAGCCTTGGTTGAGAGCAGTGCCTTTAGCTCTTCAGAAGTGGATTGGTAGAATAAAACATAGCCGCATTCATTCAGCCTCTAAAGGGTGGTCGAGCAGCAGCTTATTATAGAATTTAAAGATATAAGAGTCTCCACTGCGGTCTGAGGTGTTTTTAATTCAAAACACTTAAAAAGTGTGTTTATTTACACTACCACTCATTTAACCAAAGCAAGACTATTGCTGGTCTAGATTTGGAAATCCCATGTTTTGCTATCCAGGATTAACTGATCTATCTTACTTTTATGATTGTTTTTTAAAGGAACATTGGGTTGGATTACGGTGATCCAAATACCAAATTTAGGAGAGCTTAAAATGGAACCATTTAGCCTACTGGCTTAGCAAAGAACAACAGGTGGGCGAAATACCAGTGGCCACAAACAATACTGCTGTGATATTGTTCTGCTGTTTAAAAAAAAATAAATAAATTAAATCATAACTGAATCCACCCTTCTGATGGGATCAGGATAATCCTGTTTTTTTCTGAATCAAATAGATCCCAGTTGGAGTTTTGAATAACCCAAAGGGCAGGTTTGATCCAAATCATATGTAAGATTGGATTACATGGTGTGATCTTAATTAAAAATTCCTGTTACTTTTGAAACACCAATTTCCAAGATTTGATCCAATCAGGGATTCAAAATCCCACTGGATTACTTTTGAAAAACTGGGCCCAAGAACAGGGTTGAGTAACCCTGCCTTAAAGAATCATATCAACTTGTGTAAATGGGCATCCAATGTCACCTTAAAGCACTTATAAAGTGCAACAATGCCTCCCAGTGGCTGATTTTTCCATCCCCTTATCAAAATTACTAGGAAATGCAAAATGCCTGAATTTAGCAAGATTGGCGCATTCCACATTGTTACGAGTGATTGTGCTTTTGATCATTGTGGAGCTACAGTCAGGGTGATTGGGGTGAGCCTTTGCGACATTAAAGAATGAAAAAAACCATCCCATCTATAAACTTAAATTGGTACGACTTACAGTTGTAGGGAAGCATGATAAACTAAAAACATCCTAACATTTGCAATAGGCAGGGTTCATTCACATTTTACTAATAATTTAAAATTCCAAGACTTTCAGGAAAATATTCATCAATGCCACTAGACGGCGCCATCACTCCAGATATCACCATTAACGAGAATGTAAGGATACATGAAAATGGAGGATTTGGCATTATTTTGTAAACCGTATATTTCAGCTTGACTCATTTATATGTAACCAAATTGTTTTCTGCTGAGAGAGAATCAGCACATTAAAGTGAAACTAAAAGCCAACGATTTCAGTAGGTTACATATTTAACATATTAATAATGATGAAATTGTTCTTCTTCTTCTTCTTCTTCTTCTTATTATTATTATTATTATTATTATTATTATTATTATTATTATTATTAATAATAATAATAATAATAAACTCTGCTAGCCCCGGCTGGGCCTGTTGGCATTTCTCTGTGGAGGTTGCATGTTCTCCCCGTGTTCGTGTGTGTTTCCTCCAGGTGCGCCGATTTCCCTCATAAGTCCAAAGACGTGGTACAGATGAATTGGGTAAGATTTTTCACGACCATGAATAAGATTTGAGTGCTGTGCTAGAACCTGTTACCTGCGGAGAAGGGTATGAAGGCTTCAGGCTTCTCAAACTGGCCCTGCTCATTCAGGAAGTTTGCTGGGTTGAACTCATGAGGAAACTTCCACTGACCTTCTTCTTTTAGGACGATAGTGAGGTTGGGAATGATTACAGTTCCCTAAAAAAAAAAAAAAAAAGGTTTAAATTTGTTTTGAAGTATAACAGTCTGAGTCTCTTAGAGGTTTCTCACCTTTGGGATGTTGTATCCCATTAGCTCGGTGTCTCTTGTGGTGCAGTGCAAGACACTTAGTGGTACAATGTTAGCGACGCGCTGAACCTCATGAATCACAGCCAGTGTGTACGGCATATTGTGTCTGTCTTCATACGACGCCAGATCTTTACCCTCCAGAACATCATCAATCTCTTGCTGGCATTTTACTGGTAAGAAAACGAGACTGTGTCTGACTGTTTAAGCTCCTTTTGAGATAACAACATACTTCTGAAATTTTAAACTTAACATGTGTCACATAAAATTAAAAATGGTTTAAATGAAGAGAAATTTAATGTGCGCTCAAACCTTGCACCTCTGGGTGGTTCATGAGGTAGAGGAAAGCAGCGAGGAGGGTGTTAGAAGTGGTGTCGGTCCCTGCAAAGCTCATATCCATAATGTTCATGATCAGCTGGTCTTCAGAAAAAGTGGAAACATCATTTTTTACCTGGAGAATGTAAAATATCATCAATCTGAGTCTCAAGGGGTTGTACACATAACATTTAGAGATTTTCAATCTATTCTCAGAGATGTGCATGTCAGCAGAAAGTTGCACCTTATCAAGCTCATCCAGATAGCAGTCGATGAAGTCTCTCGGCTCTCCTGGGACTCTTGTGCTCTTGTGTTCGTCAATCAGCTTTCGATTCATACTTTTTATTATTTTTACATTATCAAATGCTTTTTTAAAAGGCAGGGGCAGGATTCTCAATACAGGAAATGTGTCGTATATCTGTTATAAAAGAACATAAAATCTCAAGTTATTTTAAATGCACTTTACAGCACCCAACAAAAAGGGACGAAATAGCGAGAAAACTGCAGTCATTAAGTGATATTACAAGGGCTCTGTTCGAAATATCATACTATCATACTACTCTTAGCATTTCTTCAGTACCCAGTATATTTGCTGTGCATAGTATGCAAATTTTTTGTATGCATGGGATACCCGAATGACCTACGGCATTTGAATGATGCTACCACAAAATAATTTGTAATTTGGGGGCCCCAAGCAATTTCAGTTATGGGGACCTAGCATTAAAACTCTCCTTCTCTATAGACATTTTTTTGGTTGTTTCTTTGTAAATAAACTGCATGTTAAAAATATATTTTAAGTGGAACCTTAATGTTTTTATTGTAAAATTAAATACAATAAAAAAAAAAAAAAAAAAAAACTTCAGAAACGAACTATATGTACAGTTAAATAGCCATATTTGTAATTAGATTTTAATATTTGCATGTGCAGTACGAAAGGATCATTCCACTATTCATAGGGGCCCCAGGTTTTAAAAAGTAGTAATAATAATGTTACAATCTTCATGGTTATAGACAGATTTTACAACATTCATTCATTCCTTCATTCATTCATTCGGCAGATTAATAAATCCCCTTATCAATCTGGGGTCGCCACAGAAGAATGAACACGCAAATTATCCAGCATATGTTTTACGCAGCGGATGCCCTTCCAGCCGCAACCCATCACTGGGAAACATTCACACAGATTTTACAACATATGACAGAAAATTAATAAAAGAGCTATATGATTAATATAGGCTTCTTGGCATTGTTTGGAGCCCCCTAATTTCCCAGGGCCCTAAGCAGCTGCTTACCTTGCTTATTGGTTAAGTCCACCCCTGCTTACGACATACAGTTATAATGCATTCTACATAATATAACCACAAGGTAACAATTCAAGCATCCAGTGCTGGTCAAGTAAAACATTATAGCGCATTACTCTTTATAAAAAAATAAAATAAAATAAAAAAACTGCATCGTATATACTGCCTTACACGCTACTCTTAAAAATGTAGTAGCCAGTATGCACGGTACAGTACACTGCGCAGTGAGCAGGTATGCAAATTAAAACAGAGCCAAGCTGTTCTGGGGTCCGTTCTTCATACCTCGCTTAAGTGATCTAAAATGATTTGGCAGATCCTGGATCTGTTAATCTTGATAATTGATCTCTGGCTATTTTAGTGCTTCAAACAAGTTTGTGAATCAGATTAAAATGTCTGGATGAATTGATCTGAGATTTAGTTTAACAGTTAGAGCGAATTTTCTTTATTATAGTAGCGATAGTTGTATGCTAGTGGCCAGTTTCTTAATCGGTATAAAGAATTAGATGTTTAAATTAATTTTGCATCACAAAAGCATTTAGATATTGTTAAAAGGTGTCTGCAATTTTTGTGAAGCATCAAATCACCATCAAATTAACTGTCAAAACATGTTCATGACTGCATAAATGTTTTATTCCTTTAAAAAAAAAAAAAAAAAAAAAACAATTGCGTGTTGCGCATGTCTATTATCATACACAAATTGTACTAAAGCGATTGTACACGTTTGTATCTAAAAAGTTCCTATCAATAAATTTTCTCTTTGAACCACCAGGTGGCAGTCTTTGTACTTTTATTTCAGACTGCAGATTGCATAAGTTTTATTAAAACATATTTTTTTTACTTATTTTACTTATTATTTATATATATATATTTGCTTGAACTGACCTGATCTAATCCTGTTTATATGAAATGAGCCTGCTCCCGAGCAGGTTTGAGCTACCAGAACTGTTGCCATGACAACAAGTCAGATGAGATTTGAAGAACAAAACGATCCTGGATTGTGTCAAATCGTCAATAACCAAATCCAGCTAATTGAGTAATTCATGTACGAAGAACAGACCCCTGATCTGAGATCTTACCATGTTCCAGGGTCCAATGAGGATCCTTAAATTCTCAGCAATGCGCTGAATGTAGCCCCGAAGAAATTCATTGTTGTGATCAAAACGGCTTCCGAACAGAACCAGGTTTATAACATTTGATGCAATATTGTGGAACATAATCTGAGGATCCACCGTTTTCCCTGTACAAATGTAAATAATAATAATTTTTAAAATACTTGCCAAAATCTGAAAGAAAGAGAAAAATCACATATGAATACCTGTGTTCTTGTCAAGGAAATCAACAATGTGTGAAATTTCCCCCATAATTCTCTCCTCCATGGACTGCTTCCCCAGACCAAAATTCCTCAGGGTCATGAGAGCAAAGCGTCGATGGTCCTTCCAAAGAGGTCCATAGTCAGCCAACACAACACCTTCAGAAAATGATGAAGCCATCTATAAGATCCAGCACTACTTTAATGACCTTGAGAAGGTGATTCATACTTTTATTTTGGGGAGACTTGACTATTGCAACTCTTTGTATGTGGGTATTAGTCAAAATGCCCTGAAAAGTTTGCAATTAGTCCAAAATGCGGATGCAAGACTTCTGACAGGGACTGACAAGCATGAGTGCTTTCCTCTCTGGGCTGGCTGGCTGTTAGGTCACAGATTGATTTTAAATTATAAATTTGTGTTTATAAATCCTTAAATGGTCTGGCACCACCTAGGCATGGGCCGGTAACCTTGAATAAAAATACCACGGTTTCATGTTATTGTGATTACTGCTTTAAAATAAGTTATTTTTAAATGTCTTGGAAAAAATAAAAAATAAAAAAAAAACTTTTGCCCATTGAACAATACATTTTTTTTAAAGAGACATTTACAATATTTTGGAACAGTAAACATGTCAGACTAAATAGTTAAAATAAGTCATTGATTTCTGCTCTCTTCATTAGTTTCAAAAACACAGATTTCTTTACAACAAATAAAAAATGCATGTCCCTTTGGAACGGTATAACAGAACATTTTAGCATATTAAAACCTCGACTTTTCCCAAACTGCGGTAAACCTTGAAATCGGTTATCATCCCTTGCCAGCACCACCTTGTTCTCCTACATGTATATAATCCTGGTAGGTCACTAAGGTCTTCTGATTAGTTTATTCTTTCTGTACCAAGGTCATGGTGTAAGCAAAGTGGTGATCAGGCTTTTGCTGTTATCGCCCCACATTAGACACACTCCAACTTGATCAGTTTTTAAAAAGCTTCTGAAACTGCATCTTTGTTATTTAGCGTTTGAGCCTTTTTAATATTGAGGGGTTTGCCTTCTGTTTTAATTGTCATTTATGTGATGTAGGAATTACTTTAATTAGTATTAATTGTGTTCAGCACTTTGGGCAATGTTGTGTTGTAAAATGTGCTATATTTAGAAGTCATACCTTTATTCCCCGTGAGATGACTGATCATTAATTCTTGAGGTCGTCCTGAGAAGTCTTGAGCTTTGGTAACCAGAGCTTCCTTGATAACTTCAAAATTATTCAAAAAAACTGCTGGCCTCGATCCAGTGTACAGGCTGAAAATGTTTCCATATTTTTCTGCAAGCTAGAAGCAAAACAAAAAAATTATTTCACAAAAAAAAAAACAAGTTAGAACTTAAAATGAGTAGTAGTAAGCCATACCCTTTCAAATTCCTTTAAAGGATCAGCCAGGTTGATCTGAAGCAGATTTCCAAATATAGGAACAGGAGGAGGTCCAGGAGGAAAATTCTTCGGCCTCTGGATACGAATGAGGAAAAGGACGAGAAAGATGCATATTAAAACAAGAACCGAAAACTCGAACATGCTTACTGTTGCGCCTCAGTTTAACACGAGCGAAACGAGCTTGTGTAGCAGACAGGGCTTTCTGGACCACTCTAGATCAGGGGCTTGTGGAAATATTGCAACATTCTGGCAAACAACTGATACAAATAAACTTTTTTTAAGCGCAAACGGAAACTACGTCACGCCGGGAAGATGTATTTCAGCTGTTGCGGGATCTTTGGAACGTAAAATGGACCCGAAAATCATTACATAATATTTGCTGGTTTAATAAGTGGAAATAATCAATAAAATCATTTAATTTTCTTCATCAACACAGAAAAGCTTACAATCAAGAACATATAAACATAGTACCTACCAAAAGTATGATTATTTGTTCTATTTGTTCTGCAGACAACATAATTACTCGTTTCAATCGCTTGAGAATTAATGTGACAGTTTTGCGAGTCACGTTTTATTGTATTACATAGACCTTCCAACAGGTGCACTGCTTTAAATACAAAGTAAATGTCTGATCAGTTTGTTTAGTTATGTCAATCAGGACTGTTAAAACGCATGTTTTTTCGGTGTGTGAAGCAGGTATGAAGAATAAAGTAGTGGAGAAATGATGTGGCTCACCATAATGTTAACAATAATTGGCGAGCTTTGCAAACGCAAGTGGTTGGACTGTGCTACTGAAACAGTAGCGTTGCTGACTCCTCCCTACTGAAAAAAAACTGCTTAAACCAGCCTAAGACGGTTGGCTGGTTTTAGTTGGTCGACCAACCTAGTTTTAGAGGGGTTTTGGCCATTTCCAGCCTGGTCTTAGCTGGTCAGGCTGGGAGATGACCAGCTAAAACCAGCTTGACCAGCCTAGCCAAAACCAGCTATGTCCAGCTTAAACCAGGCTGGTCAAACTGGTTTTAGCTGGTCATTTTACAGCCTGACCAGCTAAGACCAGGCTGGAAATGGCCAAAACCCCTCTAAAACCAGGCTGGTCGACCAGCTAAAACCAGCCAACCAGTCTAGGCTGGTTTAAGCTGGATTTTTCAGCAGGGCTGTGTGTCGCTTTGATAGTGAACTTGACAATTGCGTGAGAACGTTTTATTAAATAGCATATTAAACACAGTGGTGTAGAGTAACTAATTACAAATACTAAAATTACTGTAATTAAGTAGTTTTTTTTAGAAATTGTAATTTACTAAGTAGTTTGAAAAATGTGTAGCCTACTTTTACTTTCACTTGAGTACATTTTTAGTGCTGTATCGGTACTTTTACTCCACTATTTTCCTTCAGCTTGCAGTAACTACTTTATTTTTTTTTTTTGTCAATGAGGATTAGAAAAATCAGTCCTGTGATTCCTGTCCAATCAAATCGCACATACAAGGTAAATCGCATCATACTGAACAACCTCAAGACATGGGCGCTTTAGAAATGCAGCAAACTGGAAGCATTAAAAGTGTCCAGGAAGATGTCCAAAATCTTTACACTCATTGACCCAGAGACTGTTTAGATGCTTGTCACTAATGAGAAGATTATGAATGTTTACTGTATGACCGAAATGGCCCAGCAGGCACAAGATGTCTACATGATGTCAGATTGACCTTGTACCCTAACGTCATGGACGTTGCATTTTTATATTTTTTTTAAATGAAAATCGGGTTGACGTCAGAATTCAATGTCAGGCCAACGACAATGTCCAACGTCCAACCTAAAACCAACTAAATATCAACATCAGATGATGTTACAGTTTGACGTGGACGTTACCACTATGACGTCTATCAGATGTTGGATTTTAGTTGCCATACCTGACGAATAAATGTCAGTATTTGACATCAATATGATGTTGGTTTAAGATGTTGGCTCGACGTTGGATTTTGGTCGCTTACTAAGAACATAAAATCAACCAAATATCAACGTCATTTGAAATCATTATTGGACATCAAAATAATGTCGCTGGCTAGACCTTGAATTTTGGTTGCCTGAAATCACAACCTAAATCTAACCTAATATTAACATCTTTTGACGTTGAGTTTAACTTATTATTATGATAAAGGTTGTTTAATTATAGTTAACTAATTTGAGATGTTGAGATGACAGCAAGAAGGTTTGCAGGTTCGAGCCTCGGCTGGGTCAGTAGACATTTCTCTGTGGAGTTTGCTCTCACCGTGTTTGTGTGGGTTTCCTCCGAGTGCTCCGGATTCCTCTACAGTCCAAAGACATGCGGTGAATTGGGTGCTAAATTGTGCGCATAGTGTATGTGTGTGAATGAGAGTGTGTGAGTGTTTCCCAGTGATGGGTTGCAGATGGAAGGGCATCCACTAGGTAAAACATATACTGGATAAGTTGGTGGTTCATTCCGCTGTGGCAACCCCTGATTAATAAAGGGACTAAGCCGGAAAGAAATGAACAAATGTTTCATTCAGACATAACTACACTTCAAAGTGAACATCTGAACTGTCCAAAAGATTTATTTTACAAAACTGTGCTGTTTTATAGGAATGTCTCAAAGCAATGTCTCAGACCTCAATAGACCTTTATTGTGTTGGTGGACAAGACAAACTAACAAAAGTACATTTGAAACATACATCATTCATCCTCTTCAATTCATGGTAGGTCCATATTGAAGGATTACAATGTTCTTGATAAAAATAGTTTACATAGTAAAAATTGTTTTGAAAATGTGTAAAAATTAAAAGTTAATGGTTTAAAAAGTAAAATCAAGTGAACTTTTACCACAAGAACCTGACTGTTATCACTGTCAGCATTAAGATTCAATGTTTAACTGTGTTTCTCTGCCTGATGTGCATTCTGTAGGGTTTGGGTGTCATGGTAAGCCCGAATACAGGGGTGTAATCTGGTTTCCCAGCATCTTTGGGCCACACAAACTGATAACGCCGCAACAGAGTGACAAAAACCAAGAAGAGCTCCGTACGGGCCAGACCCTCACCCAGACACACACGGGGACCTGTAAAAAAACACAGTGGCACTAAGTGACCTGTTTGAACAGAATAAAATACAAAATATAGCAGCAAGCATGAACTATTGGGGTGCGAGTGCTTAAAGGCCTTTATGCAAAGATAAAATGAATTATTTAATAAATATACAATCATGAAAAATTATTTTTATCCATTTCTGGTTATTTGCAAAATAAATACAGCAGATGTTAGCTTTATAGACTTGTTTAGGACTTTTTTTGGTGTATTTACTCACACCCATTTTGTGAATAACCCAATTTGTCACCTTGCAATTATAAGGTTCTATCTGCATTCGGAATGATTTTGAGATATTGAGCTTCAAATATTTAGCATTCCATATAGCAAATAATATGTGTGTGACAGTACATTCATACATTAACATGACAGAGACCTGAACTGTATTCTACATGTAAATTATCAAAATTCTCTTAAATTTGCAAACTGGGGTAAATAAAACAGGGCAAAATGCAGATTGAACCTTGAAAGTCATTTTTGGCTTGGAATTAAGGTCCTATCTGGCAGATCATTCATTGAAGCATTACTTTTCAAGAAATACAATCAAAACATTAAAATTGGTGTTGCAATAATATGTTGATGCTTGAGAAAGTAAAATTTCTGCGCTTTAAAACATTTATTTAAGGTTTTAGGATGAATATTTTGTTCTTGTTCAAATTAAACATACAAGACTGCTAAATATTTTGTCCAGTGCAGATGTTAATTTTATGTAATTAATATGATAGTATTTATTGAATTTTATAATTTATATGAACTATTAAATTTTATTTATTGAATTATATGCCCTATGAATCAAATTAAGTATTTTCCCTTCAAGGCTTAATATTAAAATTAAAATTTTTTAAAGAAAACAGGAAATGAACAAATGAGTTTAATAAAAACTGAAAAATGTTTCACTGTCTATATATACACAAATAAAAAAATTAATAACTGTTTCTTTTTCAACAATGCAAAATTTAACATTTCATCTCAATGTCAAAAAATGCTTCTAAATCATCACATTGACACAAATCTCATCAGTTTCAGGTTTCTTCTACATTTTTTGTGGTGCGGCATTATTTAGTCGACTCTGATTTTGTGTTTCTTTCTGGTCTTTCCCGCTGTCAACAGAGCAGTCCAGCGGAATGACAAAGAAAGCTGATCCTGATTGGTCCTCATGCATGCATTCGAAATGCTGATTGGCTCACAGAAATAACTTTATAGAGCCAAACTAGAGTTTGACTTTGTAGATAAAATCTTTCTTGTTTTTTAAATAAAAAGTCCAAAAATGTAAACAACTTGTACAAAAACATCACATGATGTAAATAAATAGTCATTTAATAAGAATATATGAATAATTCAATTTTGACAAAAATGTCAGATAGAACCTTGTAATTCTATAGTGACAAATTGCACAGTAATGGTTTCTGAGACTTTTGGAATAATCTCATATATTTGTTGGGCAATATTTGTCCGGTGGCTGTGATCCTAACTTTGCTATCAGATGAATAACTGTTGCTATCTTTTAAAACACTTTACAAATTGCATCACTGGATATTTATTGAGCAGTTTAGCAGTCATGAGCGATTTAATGCATTTGATTGCTTTAGCGACACCATCAGACTGATTGGGGTGTAGAAGGTGTGAGACTTACTGTGATTTACTGTGTTACAATTTAAGGTTTGGGCTGCCTGATCATTGTCAGGGCAGCATGGTAATTAAAATACTAATAATTACAACAGAATTTCAGTGCTGTGCTTGAATACTTAAAAGCTGTTACCTGTGGAGAAGGGTATGAAGGCCTCAGGCTTTTCAAACTGGCCCTGTTCATTCAGGAAGTTTGCTGGGTTGAACTCATAAGGGAACTTCCACTGACCTTTTTCTTTTAGGACGATAGTGAGGTTGGGAATGATTACAGTTCCCTGACGAGCAAAAAACAGTTGATTTGAGTTTATATACCAGTTTGTTTTGAAGCGTTTAAGTCTCTTCAAAGTTTCCTCACCTTTGGGATGTTGTAGCCCATTAGCTCGGTGTCTCTTGTGGTGCAGTGCAACACACTTAGTGGTACAGTGTTAGAGACACGCTGAACCTCATGAATCACAGCCAGTGTGTACGGCATATTGTGCCTGTCTTCATACGACGCCTGATCTTTATCCTTCAGAACATCATCAATCTCCTGCTGGCATTTCACTGGTGACAAAACAAGGCTGTGTTTGACTGTTCAAGCTCATTTTGAGGCGCTAGCTTTGCTAACATGCTAACATACTTCTGAAAATATAAAACATTAACAAATAAAAATTCAAACTGGTTTAAATTAAGACAGATTTAATAATCTGCGCTCAAACCTTGCACGTCTGGGTGGTTCATGAGGTAGAGGAAAGCAGTGAGGAGGGTGTTAGAAATGGTGTCGGTCCCTGCAGAGTGCAAATCGTGAACGTTCACAACAAGCTGGTCTTCAGAAAAGGTGGAAACATTGTTTTTTACCTGGGGAATGCGAAATATCATTAGTCTCAATGGAAGGTTCACATCTAACATTTATAGATTGTGAATTATTAAATGTGTACTCAGATATTTGTATGTCAACAGAAAGTGGCACCTTATCAAGCTCATCCAGATAGCAGTCGATGAAGTCTCTCGGCTTTCCTGGGACTCTTGTGCTCTTGTGTTCGTCAATCAGCTTCAGGTTCATACTTTTTATTGTTTTCATATTATCCCATGCTTTTTTAAAAGGCAGGGGCAGGATTCTCAATAATGGAAGCGTGTCGTATATCTGGTAGAAAAGAATATAAAATATCAGCTGTTGCCACCAATTACATACAACCACCAATTGGCATATGTTTTATTGGCATAAGCCCTTCTAGCCACCACCAAATACTGAGAGTACAACCCTTAGTGCTGGGAAACACCCACAAACTCACCCATTCACATACTATGGCCAATTTAGTTTATTTCAGTTCATGTAGTACTCTCTAGAATGAGAAGGTCCATGCCCGTAATAGCATACTGTATCTCCTTCCTCTAATTATTGAACATCTCTTGTCTAGAAATGTTTAAACTATGTTCTGACAGCATTGATATTTCATGGCAGAGAGGTTCTGTACAGCATTATGGGTAATGCAGTTTTCTGTGCAGATTCCTCTAGCGAACATGAGTGTTTTAAAATTAAAATAAATGTGTGTGAACAGATGGATTCAGCTCACTACATGACATTTGATGTACTAATATGTAAATCAAGCATTACTTGGTCATGAACTATTGATGAGTTAAGGTATGCGCTAATCAAGAACTAATTTTAATGAGTCACATGAATTCATGTGTGAATAATGGCTACCTTTATTTCTTGTTAGTTCATGTTTGTTAATGTATTAATTAATACTTTAGTTTTGAATATGTCATGTTATGGCTTTACTTGAAGGAGTGCATGTTTACATTGAAAAACAATAGAAAAGTGTTCTGCCTACTTAAAAATGAACAGTTTAAACCAACCCAGGCTCATTCTGATTACGTACCCCTATATAAATTTCTGGAGAGAGCAAAATACGTCTCAGGAGCGATGTTTTTTTGCAGTTTTTGTTTTTGTGAATCCACACGAGGCCACTGTGTATGCTTTTTCAGATCTGAAATTTATCTCGCGAGTGCCATTCGTGCCTGCTGTTCTCGTTAAAATCCCCCAAAGGCCGCTGTTGACTTACTGACTGACTGACTGACCAACCGACCGATCCCCCACCCTCCAATAGCAACAACCAATAGTATTTTAAAAAACACCTATTGACCCACCCACCCCTTCCTTAAACCCAACCGCAGTGTTTTGAAAAGCGATCCAGACAAATAAAAGCCCTTTGATTTTTATGAAGTTTTCAGATTTTACCACATTCTCACTTTGTTATTTAATTGTTTATTTTATTTTTATTCTTAGCTGTTGAGCTAACTGGACAAACTGGTAACAGCAGGAAAGCCGTCCATACGGAAGTAAGCGGTCAGCTGGTAAGCACGAAAAAGAATAGCGTCATACCGCTCCATAATGTTCGTTCTAAAGATGAAATGCAGCCATACTGACTTCTGGCTACATAATTCACGATCTCCAGAAATGTATACAGGGCTACATTTTCAGAATGAGCCTATGTTGGTTTAAACAAAGCAGTTCATGAGTAGAATGAGTCAATGATAATGTGCCACTCCAAGTAAAGTGATGATATAAAGATACATTAACAGGTCAATAGTTCATGTTAGTTAAAATTAGCTTAAACGAAAGCATTAATGAATACATTAATTAACAAACAAGAACTAACACAATTTTAAGGTAACCATTATTTGCACATAAACTCATGTGACTCATGTTTAAAGTAAGTTCTTGGTTAGTGCATGTCTTAACTAGTTCATAATGAAGTAATGTTTAGTTATAGTACGTCATTATTTATGTATGGTTATTTTAAAGTGTTCCCAAAAAACTATTCCCATGTGGAGGAACTTTTTACTTTCCAGCATCCAATAAGAAGGGAAAGATAGAGAGAAAATACAGTTGTTAAGTGATTTCACAGTTTTGATCTGAAAGCTCACCATGTTCCAGGGCCCATTGAGAATCTTTGAAACCTCATTAAGGAGCTTGGCGTAGCATCGAATGAATTTACTGTTGTGATCAAAACGGCATCCGAACACAACCAGACTGATAACATTTGATGCAATATTGTGAAACATAATCTGAGGATCCACTGTTTTTCCTGTAAAAATGTTTGAAAAACATTAAGAACATTTACTTGCCAACTGAAATCTAAAAGAAAATTGTCTCTGAGAAATAAAAAACACAAATAAATACCTGTGTTTTTGTCAAGGTAGTCAACAACATGTGAAATTTCCCCCAGAATTCTTTCCTCCATGGACTGCTTTCCCAGACCAAAATTCCTTAGAATCATGAGAGCAAAACGTCGATGATCCTTCCAAAGTGGTCCATGATCCGCCAACACAATACCTTTTAAAAATAATGTCATTAAGAGTTGTGGCGATTCCAGCCCTATAGACATCCAGGACAGCGTGTATTAGGAGTTACCTTTATTCTCTGTGATATGACTGATCATTAAGTCTTGAGGTCGTCCTGAAAAGTCTTGAGCTTTGGTAACCAGAGCTTCCTTAATAACCTCCAAACTGTTCAGAAAAACTGCTGGCCTCGATCCGGTATAAAGGCTGAATATTTTCCCATATTTCTCTGCAAGCTAAAAGAAAAGCAAAACATTATTTTACAAACAAGTAGAAATGTTGGAACTCAAGATGAGAAGTAGCGAGCCATACCCTTTCAAACTCCTTTAGAGGATTAGCCAGGTTGATCTGAAGCAGATTTCCAAATATAGGAACAGGACGAGGTCCAGGAGGAAAATTCTTCGGCCTCTGTATCCGGATGAGAAAGAAGATGAGCAAGATGCATATCAAAACAAGAACCGAGGAACCCAACATGCTTACTGATGTCCAGCTTTTGTGACTCAAGCAAAACAAGTGTGTACTAGACAGGCCTTCCTAGACCTCTTTATATCAGGGCTTTTCTCAGAGAGACTGCCACATTCTGCTGAAATGATACCACTTTTATTTTATCATTTGATGAGATCAGGGTCAAAGATGCCAGTATCCTTTTGTTCATCAACTGATCTGATCACCATTTGATCCTTCGCTGAGATTGAAGGTGTGAAAAAACACTGATTCACTAATGTGGTTCGGTGGTTGCAGTGGAAGCAGAGTATGTTTGCTCTATTTTGCGTCCAGTTGTGTGTTCTCAATGAGGGAACAAATGAATGGTGATCAGATCAGTTACTGACCAAAGGATATTGGCATCTTTGTCCCTGACCTCATCAAATGATCAGCTTAGTCAAAGATAAATCAGTTTCAGGGGTTACAATATCACATCAACCCTCTTCTCCTGCTTACCAAAAGGTGGAATAAGAAGAAGACGGTTATGGATCTGAAAATGGGTCATTGAATATCCCTCCTAACCAAAAAAAATGTCCTCAATGATAATTCAAATATTCCTGGTTTCATCCGTATGTTTGTGTGGCTAAGTGTGTATTATGTTCATGGATCAATGGGGTATATGCACATGGACTTTTAATTTCAGTCAGCCAGCCTCAGGGCTTCCGGTTAATTGTCATCCTATACAAATTTGCTGCATTTAAGATCTTATTTTTTATTAAAACAGCGATCTTCACTGCCTGGCTGTGATACGATATAAAGTAGGTATGTGGTACAGGTGAATTGGGTTGGCCAAATTGTCCGTAGTGTGTGTATGTGTGCGAATGAGTGTGAATGGGTTTCCCAGTGATGGGTTGCGGCTGGAAGGGCATCAGCTGCGTAAAACGTGCTGGATAAGTTGGTGGTTCATTCCGCTGTGGTGACCCCAGATTAATAAAGGGACTAAAAAGAAAATGAATGAATTTTACCCCAGTATTTTCAATGGAGTTTCTGCGCTAGCCTGCTGCTAATGACGGCACCTCAGTTTAAACGGTCTTTCATCTCTTTTTACGCTTTAACAACTAAATGAATGCTTAAGTCTATTTTACTGAATATATTGTAATTACATTACAACATCGATACTGTAAAAGGAACCGTATGAAATTAAAAATAGCCACATAAAGCTTTCACCGGAAGTTCATCATTGGCTGAAACACATTAGCTGGGCATATATAGCCCATTCTAAGGTCAGGAAGCTCATAAATGGGAAACAATTAAAGTTGCACAGGTGCATTTAGGGAGTTTGGAACAGCAACGAGATTAATGACCACAATTTTAGTGCCTCAAATCTCAAAAACCTTTTAGATTCTGTTACTTTAGCACGTCAGCATGTGATTTTCCCTTTATAAAAGGGTCTACTTGAGAATTTTCACATACGCAAAAGTCTTGGACTTTAAAAAACAAGCATTAATTAACAAGTTTCATATTTAAAGATTTACATTTTTTTTCTGTATATTTAAGGTTGTGAATTGTATTATGGGATGTCGATCTCTGCTCTGTGGACTTTTGATGATGACAATTCAACTGTGCATTTTATCAAAGTGACTAAAGTTACTATCAAAGTTACTAAAGTTTTAGTGGCTTGGAACAATATATTGTATAATAAATAATATATAGAACTTTAAGTCTTTAAAAGAGGGTGTAACGGTGGCGCAGTGGGTAGAACGCTTCAAAGCAGAAAGGTCGCTAGTTTGAGCCTCGGCTGGGTCAGTTGACATTTCTGTGTGTAGTTTGCATGTACTCCCTGTGTTCGTGTGGGTTTCCTCCGGGTGCTCCAGTTTACCCCACAAGTCCAAAGACATGTGGTATAGGTGAATTGGGAAGGCTAAATTGTCCATAGTGTATGTATGTGTATGAATGAGTGTGCATGTATGTTTCCCAGTGATGAGTTGTAGCTGGATGGGCATCCGCTGTGTAAAACATATGTTGAATAAGTTGGTGGTTCAGTCCACTGTGCCAACCCCAGATTAATAAAGGGACCAAGCTGAAAAGTAAATGAATAAATGTATGAAATGTAAAAGAAAAAGTATACTGGCAGTTTATTTCACAGAAAAAAAAAGTTGTTAAAAGAAAGATCAAGCTCTCACAATGCAATTAAAAATCATAAAGAAAGAAAGAAAGAAAGAAAGAAAAACATAAATCACAAAATATGGAAGCGTTAATTTACAGATATTTTTACAGTGTGCATAGCTTTTTACACACTTATTTTCGGCCACAATTAGTCAATGCAAATCTCCTGAGGAATGTACATCTATATTAAATTTAGACAACAAATGAATGGTTCTTTATGCTCAATTATGTCAACAGTTAAAAACAAAACTGTGTCCATGAAAAAAAAAATTCAAATAAACCTATTTTACTGGCACCTACCTCAGTGCTTGAATGTGTTTGCATAAAATTTTGGTATCACTTTATTTTGATGGTGCCTTTAACACATTTTTTGGATTTTAAGTTACATTGCATCTACATGCCAACTAATTCTCACTAGATTATAAGTAGAGTGTTAGGTTGGGTTTAGGGTTAGTGTAAGTTGACATGTACTTGCAAAGTTTCTTAGAGCCGGTTAAATGTCTGTTGAAGGAGCAGTATCAGCAGATATTAAGCAGACAGTCTACTAATACTAAACTGAGAGGTAGTTGGCACTTGGCATGTAGCAGCAATGCAACTTTTAGTCAACATTAATGTGCAATAGGAACCATCAAAATAAAGTCTTACCAAAAAGCTAAAGTTTTGTGTAGTCAAACTGACAAGCTTGCATTATAGGCTTATTATCTTCCTGGTTATGATGAAAAATAGTGAAAAATGCATAATTATTCTGAGGAGAAATATTATGAATTAATTCTTGACAAAAACTTTGCTGTCCCCACAAAGATAATACCCATAAATAAATAGCTGCCAATATGAATCCAATTTTTTATAAGATTTAGCCATCTTTTCACAGTTAGTAAGTGTATTTTAAACAGTATTTGGTCTTGAAAATATCTGTTTTGTTCAAAGAACTGATGAACTTTTAAATAGATCATTTTAAACAAAAAATATCTTAAAGAAATATTGTTAATGTCTATGTAATGCATTTGCATTTGTTGTTTTAGTGATCATATAATGAACATATACAGTTGAAATCAGAATTATTAGCCCCTCTTTGAATTTTTTTCTTTTTTTAAATATTTCCCAAATGATGATTAACAGAGCAAGGAAATTTTCACAGTATGTCTGATCATATTTTTTTCTTCTGGAGAAAGTCTTATTTGTTTTATTTTGAATAGAATAAAAAGAATTTTTTAGAAACTATTTTAAGGTCAAAATTATTCGCCCCTTTAAGCTATGTATATATATTTTTTGATAGTCTACAGAACAAACCATTGTATATAATAACTTGCCTAATTACCCTAACCTGCCTAGTTAACCTAATTAACCTAGTTAAGCCTTTAAATGTCACTTTAAGCTGTATAGACGTGTCTAGAAAAATATCTAATCAATTATAATTTACTGTCATCAAGGCAAAGATAAAATAAATCAGTTATTAGAAATGAGTTATTAAAACTATTATGTTTAGAAATGTGTTGAAAAAAAATCTTCTCTCCGTTAAACAGAAATTGGGGGAAAAAATAAACAGGGGGCTAATAATTCAGAGGGTTTAATAGACCTGACTTCATCTGTATACTTATTTCTCATTTTCTTTGTTAGAATACAAGAAAATACAGATTTGTTTATTTGGTGTAATTGTTTAAGACATGTGAAAGAGAATGCAAATGAGTGCAGCCTTAATTGAAACATTTTGGAGACTTTGTGTAATAGTATGAACTTGGAGTACACTTATTTTCTGTATGGATATTTAAGTTCTCCTCTTGGTAGAAGACATTCAGCATTGTAACTGCTCAGAGAAGATATTTCACCTATTATCATGACAAAGGTCATTTAATTATAGTTGAGATGATTTCTCTCAATGATTTAATTCAAAGTGAACATCGACGCTGTGCAAAGAGAAGATTTACTTCACAAATCTGTGATGTTATAGGAATGACTCAAAGAAATTATTGATTAGACCTTTATTGTGTTGGTTGAAAAGACAAAAGTACCATGTTAAAAGATTACAATTTTATTTAATAGTATCTGGATGCAGCCTTTAGGATGCAAGCTGTGATTGCATCGCTCAGAGATGCAATGTCAGACACAATGCACTCAATGGAGTTAGTGACGTCACAGTGACGGGTAGGGTTAGGGCTGGGGTTAGGTGAGCCCATTCAAAAGCATTGCATGCAATTCAGATTGCATCTGCACTGAGTCTGCAGCCAGACCCCTCTCATTTTATTGTTAATGTATCTACAGAAAAAAAAAATGTACTGAATTTTTACCTCCAGGGCCTGACTGTTATAATTGATTACCTGCAACTTTATATGCAGCAGTACTGTCAGCATTAAGATTCACTGTTTAACCATGTCTCTCTGCCTGATGTGCATTCTGTAGGGTTTGGGTGTCATGGTGAGCCCGAATACAGGGGTGTAATCTGGTTTCCCTGCATCTTTGGGCCACAGAAACTGATAACGCCGCAACAGAGTGACAAAAACCAAGAAGAGCTCCATACGGGCCAGACCCTCACCCAGACACACACGAGGACCTGGAAAAAACAACGAATGCAGGATAAGTGAAAAAATATATAGCTACAAGTATAAACTACTGCAGTTCAAGTGCTTAAAAGGCACAGATAAAATAACTACTTTAGTAATGCTACAATCACTAAAATCAGGGATGAAAACTTTTTTTTTTGCCATTTCTAGTCATTTGCAAAAGAAATACAACAGTTTTCAATTTCAGATTCATTTTTGTTTAGGAATTATAAGCAGTTTATATGGTATGTTTGACCATACCCCTTTTGTAAATGACCCTAAATATAATTGTTGACCTAGACAATTGCACTATAGTGGTTTCATTAAGACTGACTAAAAAATCTTAGGACTAAAAAATGCAGGTTTCTCAAAGAATCTCAGATATTTGATGGTCAATCTGTCTGATGGCTAGGGACGGATTTAACCAATAAGTCAGGTAAGCATCCGCTTAGGGCCCCAGGAAATCTGGGTGCCCCCAATAAATATCTAGAAGTATAAATTATACCTATAAACTATATATATGTAATGTGAAATGCAGGGATCCCTTGGATGTGAAATACAAATGCAGAGTTTGAGAATGGTTAGGCAAGCAATGGTCAACACAGGGGCAAACAGATGTAGGAGAATCCAGATTCGTAGTCAAAATAACAGGCGAGTGGTCAGAAGGCAGACAGCAAACAGGGATAAACAATAAAACAAACAAAACAAAGCAAGGGTCAAAACCGGCAAGACAAGGCAATGAAAATGTGTTGTAATGTTCACAAACAGTATCACAAGACTCAGCAAAGGCTGTGTGTAAGTGTGCTGTATAAATAGTCCAACTAATCAGACTTTGATCGCGTTTGAAAGTGAAGAGTGTGGGGTGGGGGGGGTTAGGAGCGGGCCCTTGATAATGTCTCTGGCGGCCCCCTAAATGTATGGGCCCTTAGAATCGTCCTAAACGATTCGTCCTGTAATAATAATATTACAAAATAAAATATGCATTATGGAGCATTCCAACAGTAAAATTTATAAAAATATATGGCTAGAACTGCTTAGGGTCCCAAAATCACTACATCCACCCCTGCTGATGGCAGTAATCTTAAGTTTGGTTTCGCATGAATAACAGTTGTGTTCACGTGACAACTTTTTAAAGCACTTGAAAATTGCAATGACGTCCCAAGTGGTTACTGGGTTGTTCAGAAAATACAAATATATTAATTGAGCAATTTCGTGCTTATGATTGCTATAGCGCCACCATCAGACTGATTGGGGTGACTTTTAGTGACACTGTAGAAGGTGTGAGAACTACCGTGATTTACTGTATTACAATTTAAGGTTTGGGCTGCCTGAGCAGTGTTAGGGCAGCATGGTGATCTATGAAAATCCTAACATTTACTACAGAGTTTCAGTGCTTTGCTTGAATGCTTAAAAACCTGTGGAGAAGGGTATGAAGGCCTCAGGCTTCTCAAACTGGCCCTGCTCATTCAGGAAGTTTGCTGGGTTGAACTCGTGAGGAAACTTCCACTGACCTTCTTCTTTTAGGACGATAGTGAGGTTGGGAATGATTAAGGTTCCCTGACAAATCAGAAACAGTTGATTACAGTTTATAACAGTTTTGAAGTAAAATAACCTTTAGTCTGAAGGTGTCCTCACCTTTGGGATGTTGTAGCCCATTAGCTCTGTGTCTTTTGTGGTGCAGTGAAACACACTTAGTGGTACAGTGTTAGCGACACGCTGAACCTCATGAATCACAGCCTGTGTGTACGGCATATTGTCTCGGTCTTCATATGACGCCTGATCTTTACCCTCCAGAACATCATCAATCTCTTGCTGGCATTTTACTGGTAAGAAAACAAGACTGTGTTTGACTGTTCAAGCTCCGTTTTAGGTGCTAGCTTTGCTAACATGCTAACATATTTCAAACAGCAATCAAACATCACAACAAATCAAATATTTGATTTAAGTACGAATTACACTTCAAAACTGTCATTGTAATTTCTGTTTTAGTGTCGCTTAACAATACAACAACAGGTTTCCGTTCCTGTTGATACTCCTTTCTCTGGTTTAAACCTGGTTTAAATGAAGCCAAAATGAATGTGTGCTTTTCAAACTCAAACCTTGCACCTCTGGGTGGTTCATGAGGTAGAGGAAAGCAGTGAGGAGGGTGTTAGAAGTGGTGTCGGTCCCTGCAAAGTACAGATCCAAAGTATACATGAGGAGCTGGTCTTCGGAAAAGGTGGAAACATCATTTTTTCTCTGAGGAATGTAAGATATCTTTAATTTGAGTCTCAAACAGTGGTGCATAAATAGTATCTATAGATTCCAATAATAAACATTGTGAAACTCTTATTCTTATTAAGTGTTTTAAGGTGAAGGTTTCAAAGTGTTTTCAAAGTGAGGTTTTTAGACCACTGCATGTCAGAAAAATACACACCTTATCAAGCTCATCAAGATAGCAGTCAATGAAGTCTCTGGGCTTTCCTGGGACTCTTGTGCTCTTGTGTTCGTCAATCAGCTTCAGATTCATACCTTTTAATACCTTCACATGATCAAATGCTTTTTTAAAAGGCAGGGGCAGGATTCTCAATAAAGGAAATGTGTCATATATCTGTTATAAAAGAACATAAAATCTTTAAGAACATGTAGCTTAGAGATACCTCTAAATATTGAATAAATACACTTTTAGCAGATACTTCAATTTTAGGAAAATAGAACAAAAATATGCACTACAAAGATTTTTGCCCAATCAGATTTTCTCTATAATGAGAATATCAAATATTTCAGTATTTTGAAAGCTTACATGGCCTTTCGAAGCTAAAGACCTTATTGGCATACTTTTCTGGCTTTTCTGTACACAGCATTATGGGTATTGTAGCTTCTCTGTACATATTTCAGTATTTAATATGATTGTGTTCTGAAATAAGATGAATTTACGTTAACAGATGGATTCAGCAAAGCATTTACAATCGATTAACAACCTTGGAGCTCACAAGAGGTTCATTAAATAATTATCATTTATTGCTGAAGCCACTTTTCCTATGCAGCACCAAAAACAAAAGGATGAAAAAGAAAGAAAACTGCAGTAGTCAAGTGATTTTATAAGGTGTTTTGATCTGAGATCTTACCATGTTCCAGGGTCCATTGAGGATCTTTGAAATCTCAGTAATTCGCTGAATGTAGCACTGAAGGGTTTCACTGTTGTAATCAAAACGGCGTCCGAACAGAACCAGACTGATAACATTTGAAGCAACATTGTGGAACATAACTTGAGGATCCACTGTTTTACCTGTACAAATGTGAATTATTAAAAAAAAAGACAATGGTCTCCACCAAGAAAATGATAATAATAATAATAATAATAATAATTTTAAAAATACTTGCCAAAATCTGAAAGAAATAGAAAAATCACATATAAATACCTGTGTTTTTGTCAAGGTAACCAACAACGTGTGAAACTTCTTTCAGAATTCTCTCCTCCATGGACTGCTTCCCTAGACCAAAATTCCTCAGGGTCATGAGAGCAAAGCGCCGATGGTCCTTCCAAAGGGGTCCATAGTCAGCCAGCACAACACCTTCAGAAAATGTATAAAAGCAATTGAGAGTTGTGGGGATTTTAGCACTATTCTGTTTGGTTACCCATGCAAACATACAATGGTTCCCTTAACATTCCCATGTGGTTCCTATAGATACATTTAATGTTCTTAATTTTTTGATAACCAAAATTGTTCCCTGGACATTGCAGGGAGATTTATGTAACAGTGTAATGTGAGGGACGCTGACAATGGGGTTGAGGATCCAAATGCAGATTTATTATGAGAATGGTCAGTCAAGCAATGGTCAATACATAGGCAAGCAGATGCATACAGGGAATCCAAAGTCGTTGTCAATAAACCGGCGAATGGTCAGTTCCGGCGGCAAGCAATGTAAACTGAGGATGGCTGATGTGAAACAGACGTTTCGACAGTGTCGAGATCCCAAAGTGCAAGTGTTTCGAAACACTGCACCTAAGAATGATCTGAACCACCCAGGTCACGTGACTAAGGTAATTCAAAACACCCAGGTCACGTGACTTAAGTATTTCAAAACACCAGGTAACGTGACTAAAGTGATTCAATGCATCGGTCATTTCAGAAGCATTCCATAACCTGGGGAATCTGCGTTTGATTGACAGGGTCAGAAAAAACCTCTAGCTCATCTGGCCTAGTGGACTGTGAATCTGAATCTGAGTTTGAATCCCGACTTCAAATACTCTTAAATTGTGACTTGATGTATTTTTATAATGTTACTTTTTTATGACCAAAACAAGACAAATTTATTCACAACTGGCCTGTTTCCACTGAGTGGTATGGTACGGTTTGATTTGGTACGCTTTTACGGCCGTTTCCACTGTCAAAAGGCGTATTTCACCATTTCGAAAGGGTACCAAACATGAGAAAGGGTACCAAAAGGCAGAGCTAGACACGCAGCAGAATGCTATTGGTTTACAGAGATACGTCATCTGCTTACGCAACAAGCCAGAATGAAAACAAAGGATCCGCCATGTTTAAAATACACAGCCGAGAAGATTACAGCATAATTAAATATACATATAATAACGAGCCATGGTCGATCTGGGCTTAAACAAACCTTGTCATCGTCTTGATGAACAGCCACAAAGCCAAAAAGAAGAGCAGATTTACCCTGTGCTCCTAGGTTTTTTACAAGCCAGTCTGAAACGCGAGCGGTTTCGCTTTCTTGCTTGCGCTCGCCGTGCATCTATATCAGAAATAACAAACTTCTTGAGCTCATGATAATAACGTGCGCTTGATTATTGACGTGCTTTTGAAACCCGATCCTTTCAAAAACTGACAAACGCAAGAGTGAAGCGTGAAAAAAGAAGCACATTATTTTTTCAGCAAATGTGAACAAACTGCCATGTTTAACTATTATCATCACATTTTGGACTAATAGAATGATGGAATTACTCTCTAACAGAGGCTACATGTGCTGCTGAAGATTAAAGACACAGATAAGAGGTTTGCACTGACTGTGGGCTATACTGTGTGTTGTTTTTTTAACCTAAATAAGGACTAAATGTCTGCTGTGTGTAGTTCTTCTGTAGTTGGTAACATATCTGAGACTGTAAGGGTCTGTATGTGTTCATATATGTTGCATTTATTTATTTATTTTATATAATCGCAGACGTGACAGTAGTCACTGTCATTTCGCACTGTCATTGATCTGCAGTTATAATCAACTCATGTTCATAGAAAAGTTAGTAATAAACATTAATACAGAAGTATTTGTATATAAAGCATCTGTTTTGTGAGAAGTGCTTCTCATATGATAAGCGACCCGTACAGCTTTACTGTAGAAATTTTCTCGAGTGAAAATGACGTCGACTGAAACTCTCTGTCATACACCATGCCCACCAAAAGGGTACCCATGGAAGTGGAAACGCAAGCCTGATAAAGGTGACTCGAACCGACCCGAACCGTACCGTACTGTACCAGTAAGTGGAAATGAGCCAAAAGTGTTCATTCGGATCGTCAGACCAATGTTAAAGCAAAACATGTTACATAAAACAGAGCATTTAAAAACTAACATCTATAGCTGCATCACCCAGGATTCGAACCCATTAGCTCTGCATGCTAGTCAGGAACTCTCACCAATAAATCACTTGAAAAGTCAACTTTACAACATGGGGTAAAATTCCTCAATTTGCTTAACTGTTTCTTTACTGAAGCTGTTCCAGAGCAATACATAAAAAATGAACACTAGGCGTCACTGTAGAGACGGTTTGAAAAGTTTAGAAGCTTCGTCACATTTGCTTGGATTGTTTCAGTGTTTCATGAAGCCTCGCTTCTCCTACCACTAACATAAAAAGCAACGGTTAAAACATGGCAAGGCAAAGGAAACGCATCATAATATCACAAACAGTTAAATAGGCAACGGGTGTGTGTGTCTGTGCTGCTTTTAAAGTCCATGTAATCATTTCTGAACAACTTCAGCTGTGTGTGTTAGCAATCAGCAGAAAACCAGAACAGGTGTGAGTGTGTGGTGCATGACAGGATTTGTAGCCCATATGGTGACAGATTTGCTGTCTTGGTAGTCCCCAAAATAGAATGTTTCAAGAACATTTTCCTAACCTAGAGGGAACATTCTATTTACATTTAAGACAACTTTCAGGTTAGCCACTAGATAACATTCTGGGAGTGTTTTAGGAACCAAACAAGGTTAAAAAAAAGTCAAAAAAGTTGATTGTTGGAGCTTATGTTCACATACTCCTAAAATTAACTATGCTTTTTCTTTTACTTAATTAAATATTCAAACTACAATAATTAGATAAGGTCCTTGAATTTGATTGGTCAAGCAATAGAATTGCAAGTGTTGATGGGTGGTGAGGATTTTTCAATGACTCTAAAACAGTTTCTCAACCACGTTCCTGGAGGACCATCTGCTCTGACATTTTCCATATCTCCTTTACCAAACACACCTGATTAGCAGTGACTGAAAGACTAATGGGTGTGACAGACATAGGAGACATCCAAAACATGTGTTGGTGGTCCTCCAGGAACGTGGGTGGGAAACACTGCTCTAAAGCAACTCTAAATTTTACAAATGTTGCAAATTGAATTACACGTTCAGCCTCTGTTATTTTCAACTTCAACTTCAGAACCACTCCTACCTATTAGATAACTACCTCTAACCTGACATTTGGAAGGTGTTTACCAGTCAAAGCAAACTTTTCCAAAGAGTTCAGTTTGCTTTGGCATGCTGTTTTGAACAACTGGGGCACATTGTACAACAAGTTTATTTTGACCTAGTTTGGCCACTTTATAAAATGGACAAGGGAAACTTTTTCTTTACACCAGCAGATGGTGACATGTCATGAGTCATTCATTCATAATCATAATTCAAAATGTATTTAGAAATGACATGTTAATCCTGGGTTAACCCCAGTGACTGTAAAAACCCATTTGTTTCTATTTCTAAAATGCAAGTCACTCAAACTTACTTATAAAAGGAATATCACACTCATTAGATTGTGATTTTTCTCTTAACTGATATCTAAGACAGCTTTTATTAGGAATTACCTTTACACTCCGTGAGATGACTGATCATGAAGTCTTGAGGTCGACCTGAGAAGTCTTGAGCTTTGGTAACCAGAGCTTCCTTAATAACCTCAAAACTGTTCAGAAAAACTGCTGGCCTCGGTCCAGTGTACAGGCTGAAAATGTTCCCATATTTTTCTGCAAACTTAAAGCGGAAAATTGGTTTACAAACAGGAAGAAATGTTGGAACTCAAGATAAAAAGAAGAAAGCCATACTCTTTCAAACTCCTTCAAAGGATTTGCAAGGTTGAAGTGAAGCAGATTTCCAAATAAAGGAAGAGGAGGAGGTCCTGGAGGAAAATTTTTTGGTCTCTGGATCCGGATAAGGAAGAATACGAGCAAGATGCATATTAAAACAAGAACCGAGGAACCCAGCATGCTTACTGTTGTCCAGCTGTGGTCCCTCTGTTTCACTCAAGCAAAACAAGCTTGTAAACCTAATCACCCAGTCTCTTGGTATATTGCTATCTGCTTGCTGAACAGATACATTGGCCATTTTCCAGGAAAGATAAAGCGGAACTGGAACATACAATCTCTATTCAAAAGTTCACAACTCTTTATTCACCTGTATTTTGCTGGTCAACAAATCCATTCAGTAGAAGAAGCTGCGCCATATACCATAAACTTTTTTTTTATACTGTTGGTCTTAGATTATATATTTTTAGGGGTTTTATAGCCAGCAGTTTTTTATAATTAAAATAATTTTTATAATTGTATAAGAAAATATTGTTTATTAATTATTGCTCCTAGCATGGTGGCTCAGCAATTAGCACTGTTGGCTCACAGTAAAAAGGTTGCTGGTTGGATATCTGGCTCAAGCAGGAGGACTTTCTGTGCGGAGTTTGCATGTTCTTCCCATGGACGCGCGTAAGTCCAAAGACATGCAGTGCAAGTGAATTGGATAAACCGTAGTGTATTAGTGTGTGTTTGTGCATGTCTGTGGGTGTTTCTCAGCACTGTGGGTTGTACTCAGTGTTAGGTTGCAGCCGGAGGGGCATCCGCTGTTAAAAAAAGGTATTTATAGTAAATGGTGGTTCATTCTGCTGTGGTGATGCCTCATAAATCAGGGAACAAGCCTAAGCATAGTGAGTAATTAGGATGGATTAAATTGATCAAAAACTACACTCACCAGCCACTTTATTAAGTACACCTCTCCAACTCCAACTTGTTAACGCAAATTTCTAATCAGCAAATCACATGGCAGCAACTCAATGCATTTAGGCCTGTAGACATGGTCAAGACAATTTGCTGCAGGTCAAACCAAGAATTACAATGAGGAAGAAAGATGATTTAAGTGACTTTAAACGTGGCATGGTTGTTGGTGGCAGACGGGCTAGAGTATACTCAGAGTATTTCAAACCTTGAAGCGGATGGGCTACAGCAGCAGAAGACCACACTGGGTGCCACTGGGTTTCCTGTCAGCTAAGAAGAGAAAACTGCGGCTACAATTTGCACAGGCTCACCAAGATTGGAAAAACATTGCCTGGTCTGATGAAAATTTCTGTTTGGATGGTAGTTCAGAATTTGGCATCAACAACATGAAAGCATTGATCCATACTGCCTTGTATCAATAGTTCAGGCTGCTGGTGGTGGTGTAATGGTGTGGGGGATATTTTTTGGCACACTTTGGGCCCATTAGTACCAACTGAGCATCGTGTTAATGCATTACAGCCTACCTGAGTATTGTTGCTGACCATGTCCATCCCGTTATGACCACAGTGTACCCATCTTCTGATGGCTACTTTCAGCAGGATAACGCACCATGTCATAAAGCGTGAATCATCTCAGGCTGGTTTCTTGAATGAGACAATGAGTTCACTGTACTCAAATGGCCTCCACAGTTACCAGAACTCAATCCAATAGAGCACCTTTGGGATGTGGTGGAACTGGAGATTCGCATAATGGATGTGCAGCTGACAAATCTTCAGCAATTGTGTGATGCTATCATGTCAATATGGACCAGAATATTTGAGGAATATTTCTAGAACCTTGTTGAATCTATGCCATGAAGGATTAAGGCAGTTTTGAAGGCAAAAGGGGGTCCAACCAGGTACTAATAAGGCGTACCTAATAAAGTGTCCGGTGAGTGTATATCAAAAAGGTACCACCGGTAATAAAAATATGATTTCTTCCAGCAATGAAAGTGCTAGAAGTGTTTTCAAATAATCATATTAGAATGATTTCTGCTGGATCATGTAGCACTGAAGACTTTATTTCCAGTTTTATTCAGTTTTGATAGCACAACAAAGCCACACTGGTATGCATTCACACTTGTCAGCTAAGCTTTTATTCAAGGCCTGTCTTCATGATGCATTACAATTCTTTTTTATAATGTTTTCGACCAGTCATGATGCATACTGTTTTTAAAATATTGACATCATAGCATTTTTGCAACAAAAATTTTACATACAAATCATATTCTGACAGTCTCTCTGCGCTTAATGTGCATTCTGTAGGGCTGGGGCGTGAGGGTGACCCCGTAAACAGGGGTATAATCTGGTTCCCCGGCATCATTCGGCCACAGAAACTGGAAACGGCGCAACAGAGTGACCATGACAAGGAAGAGCTCCATACGTGCAAGACCCTCACCAAGACACACACGTGGACCTGTTCACCGAATACGATTGTACACAATTAACAAAAGACACTTAAATGGACTACATTAAAGGACTACATCTGCATCTCTTTCTGATTCTGAACAGTTACCTGCTGAAAAAGGCACAAAGGCTTCAGGCTTCTCAAACTGGCCCTGCTCATTCAGGAAGTTTGCTGGGTTGAACTCATGAGGGAACTTCCACTGACCTTCTTCTTTTAGTACAGAACCGAGGTTAGGAATCACAAAAGTTCCCTTGAGGAAAAAGTTTCAAAATTAGGATTTTAAACAGACTAAACTCTTCTTATATAGAAGGTTTCCTCACCTTTGGGATGCTGTAGCCCATTAGCTCTGTGTCTTTTGTGGTGCAGTGAAACACACTTAGTGGTACAGTGTTAGCGACACGCTGAACCTCATGAATCACAGCCTGTGTGTACGGCATATTGTGTCTGTCTTCATAAGATGCCTGATCTTTACCCTCCAGAACATCATCAATCTCTTGCTGGCATTTTGCTGTTAAAATGAAAAATGTATAAGCTAACGCTGTCAATTTCACTTTCTTTTAATTTGTACTTTCTTGGTTTGCCTTTATACTTTCTTCCTCTGGTTGTGTATTGGTTGGTTGATTACATCCACCTTTGTCTTGTTTAGTTACTCAACATTTTGTGGTTATATGCACTACGTTCATATAGCACACTTTTCCAGTAAACCAGAGTTACTGTAATGGTTTTCGTGGAGTCCCCATTGGTAAAAGTTGTAAAAAAATATGCTTCTTAGATTTGTTCAAGGATTCCCTTTGTCAGCCAGCAATGTTTTGTTGCATTATTTTGGTTCTGCTTCAATGAGGGTCCAACAGCATGACATCAATGCAAAAATAATACTATAACGATAGTCTAACCTGTATGAACTGAGGACATATAAGCAAGATGACATGTAACTAAACCAGACACAGGTGAACATAATCAATGAACCAATGACTAACCATAGAAACAACCTCAAAATTGGAACAATGGAATCAGGAACTTCTATTATTTATTCAATCATTTTCCTTCGGCTTAGTACCTTATTTATCAGGGGTCACCACAGCGGAATGAATCGCCAACTATTCCAGCATGTTTTACGCAGCGGACGCCCTTCCAGCCGCAACCCAGTACTGGGAAACACCCATACACTCTATCACACACATACACTCATACACTACGGCCAATTTAGTTCATTCAATTCACCTAAAGCACGTCTTTGAACTGTAGGGGAAACTGGAGTACCCGGAAGAAACCCATGCAAACATGAGGAGAACATGCAAACTCCACACAGAAATGTCAACTGACCCAGCTGGCACTGCTTCGCTGCGTTTGTTTGGAGTTCGCTGCGTTTGTTTGGAGTTTAGATTCGCAATTTACATTTTTATCTTAAAATACCTCCTCATTCACTAAATATTTATCTCTCCTACTTGGGGTGAACAATCCCCTAACACACTCATACAAACAAATCTACTTTTAAACGTTCTGTCTCTCGAGCATCCGCTTGGTGTTTGTAGCTTTAGCCTGCTAGCACCGCTGGTCAGCTAAAGCTACCAACCCCTTTCACTCATTTATTTTCTCACTTTCTGGCTTTGCTCTTCACCTTGTACAATGTCGCTTGCGTGTCTGTCCTTGAGTGCAGGAGAGGCATCGATGGAGGCGCTGGAGCTGGAGCTGGAAGCGGTGGAGTCCCAGATTCGCTCGCTGGAGACGAAGCGAGAGGGCATCAGGGCTCTGCTCTTAACCCGTACTCGCTCGTCTGAGGTAAGTGTCCGATACAACGACAATCTCCCAGTTTCTTCAACCCCGCGTGTTTCTCTGTCCAGGCCCAGCGCACCGAGGACGCGGTGCACCCAGGCGTCGTTCACGCCGACTCCCGGCTACCACGGCCCCTGGGTGCAACCGCGTAAGGTGCTTGCCAGGTCCCGGGGCAGAACGTCTCCTCCTCCGGTGTTCGAGATCCCCACGGAGAACCGCTTCGCCCCTCTCCGCGAGACGGGTCGCGATGTTGCCATCATTGGCGACTCAATCGTCCGCCACGTCCGCTCCACTTCCTCCAAAGGTAACAAAGTACGCACTTTCTGCTTCCCTGGTGCCCGAGTTAAGAATATTTCTGCACAGATACCTACTATCCTGAGCGCTGCCGAGAGCCTCGGTGCCGCCGTCCTCCACGTGGGGACGAACGACACCGGGCTCCGGCAGACGGAGATCCTGAAGAAGGACTTCAGGAGCCTGATCGAGACGGTTCGACGCACTTCGCCCGCCACGCAGATCATCGTTTCTGGACCGCTTCCTACCTACCGCCGAGGAAATGAAAGGTTCAGTAGACTTTTTGCTCTGAATGAATGGCTATTAACATGGTGTGAAGAACAGAAATTGCTCTTTGCCAATAACTGGAATCTTTTCTGGGAGCGTCCTAGGCTTTTCCGCGCTGATGGGCTGCACCCCAGTCGAGCTGGAGCTGAACTCCTGTCGGACAACATCACCAGAATACTTCGCTCTATCTGACTAGTAAGTAAAAATTCACAAAACTCACAATTTAGCCACACAGACGCCTATTCGTCCCACATAAATAACAGTAATGCATACCTAACTAACCACATAGAGACTGTGTCTGTTCCTCGTATTATTAGATCAAGAAACAAACGTACTGTGTGCTCCAAAAATAATCTATTAAGAATTAAACCAGAAAAAACACGAAAAAGTGAAAATACAAATTTCATGAAGCTTGGTCTCCTAAACATCAGGTCACTAGCACCTAAAGCACTTATCATAAATGAAATAATAACAGATAACAATCTTAATGCACTCTGTCTTACTGAAACCTGGCTGAAACAAAATGACTATATTAGTTTAAATGAAGCAGCTCCTCCAGGATTCTTATATAAGCATGAGGCTCGTCAAACTGGTCGTGGTGGTGGAGTTGCGTCAATCTTTAGTGATATTCTTAATGTTAATCAGAGAAACGGACTTATGTTTAGCTTCTTTGAAGTACTAGCGCTTAATGTTGTCCTTCCAAACACTATGCAAAAACCTATGTTATCTCTCGCTCTAATCACCATATATAGACCTCCAGGACCCTATGTCAATTTTCTAAAAGAGTTTTCTGATTTTATCTCTGACTTACTAGTTAAAACTGATAAAATACTAATTGTAGGAGACTTTAACATCCACATAGATGACGCTAACGACACGTTAGGGCTCGCGTTTACGGACTTGCTGGTCTCACTAGGAATAAAGCAAAATGTTATTGGTCCAACTCATCGCCTAAAGCATACACTAGATCTAATTCTGTCTTATGGAATTGAGGTCACTGATGTAGACATTATACCACAAAGTGATGATATTACAGACCACTACCTCTTACTATGTAAGCTGTGTTTACCTGAAATTAGCAGATCCGCTCCGATATATCGTCCTAGTAGAACTATTGTTCCGTCCACTAAAGATGAATTTATAAATAACTTACCTGATCTTTCTCTACTTCGAAATGCACCCGCAAACGCAAATGACCTTGATGTAGTAACCAGCAGTATGGATGCCATCTTTACTAGCACTTTAAATACTGTGGCACCCATCAAACTAAAAAAGACTAGAGAGAATAAAACTACACCGTGGTATAATAGTCATACCCGCGCTCTCAAAACAGCAACCCGTGCCCTGGAACGTAAATGGAAAAAAACTAATTTAGAAGTCTTTAGAATTGCATACAAAGACAGTATGTCCAGCTATAGGAGGGCTTTAAAATCTGCCAGGGCTGAGCACCTCCGCAAACTGATAGAAAATAATCAAAACAATCCTAGATTCTTATTTAACACCATCGCTAAATTAACAAATAATCGGTCATCTTTGGAACAAAACGTTCCACCGCAAATTAGTAGTGATGACTTCATGAATTTTTTCAGTGATAAAATAGAAGGCTTTAGACAGAAAATAGGAGATATTAAACTTTCTGCACCGCCTTATACTTCAGATCCAGTAAACACGCCTCTGAATCTAAATAACCTACAGTGCTTTAAAATCATAGAACAGGAAGAGCTAGACAAAATTATAAATAGCTCTAAATCAGCTACGTGTATATTGGACCCAATTCCAACAAAGTTACTGAAAGAATTGCTACCTGTTATAGGAGAACCTCTTCTTAACATTATCAACTCTTCTTTATCTTTAGGCCATGTTCCAAATCCTTACAAGTTAGCTGTTATTAAACCTATTATTAAGAAACCACAACTGGAACCCAGCAACTTAGCTAATTATAGGCCTATTTCAAACCTTCCATTTATATCTAAAATACTAGAAAAAGTTGTTTCTGCTCAATTATGCTCCTTTCTGCAGACCAACAATGTTTTTGAAGTGTTTCAGTCAGGTTTCAGAGCTCATCACAGTACAGAAACTGCATTAGTGAAAATAACCAACGATTTACTCCTAGCTGCTGACCAAGGGTGCATCTCGCTATTAGTTCTACTCGATCTTAGTGCGGCATTTGACACCATTGACCATGGTATCCTTATTAATCGCTTAAAGTCTACAGGTGTCCAAGGACAGGCCCTACAATGGCTTAAGTCATACTTATCTGACCGTTACCAGTTTGTAAATATAAATGGACAGCCTTCACAAATCAGCCCAGTAAAATACGGGGTGCCTCAAGGATCAGTTTTAGGCCCTTTACTGTTTACAATATACATGCTACCCCTGGGAGACATTATTAGAAGACATGGGATCAGCTTTCACTGCTATGCAGATGATACTCAATTATATATTTCAACTAAACCTGACGAGACGTCTAATCTGTCCAAGCTAACTGAGTGTATTAAAGATGTTAAAGACTGGATGACCAACAATTATCTTCTCTTAAACTCAGACAAAACAGAATTATTACTTATTGGGCCTAAATCCTGTACACAGCAGATCTCACAACTCGATCTACAATTAGAGGGATACAAAGTTAGCATTAGTTCTACTATAAAAGATCTGGGTGTCATATTAGACAGCAATTTAACTTTTAAAAATCATATTTCCCATGTCACAAAAACTGCTTTCTTTCATCTGAGAAATATAGCTAAGTTACGAAGTATGCTATCCATCTCAGATGCAGAAAAGCTAGTCCATGCTTTTATGACTTCTAGGCTGGACTACTGTAATGCTCTGTTTGCTGGCTGCCCAGCATCCTCTATTAACAAACTTCAATTAGTACAAAATGCAGCTGCCAGAGTTCTAACCAGGTCTAGAAAATTTGATCACATCACCCCAATTTTATCCTCCTTACACTGGCTGCCTGTTAAGTTTCGTATTGAATTTAAAATATTGCTTCTTACATATAAAGCTCTAAATAATCTAGCTCCTGCTTATCTAACCAATCTTCTGTCTCGCTACAATCCAACTCGCTCTTTAAGATCTCAAAACTCAGGACTTCTGGTAGTACCTAGAATAGCAAAGTCGAGTAAAGGAGGTCGAGCCTTCTCATTTATAGCTCCTAAACTCTGGAATAGCCTTCCTGATAACGTCCGAGGCTCAGACACACTCTCCCAATTCAAAACTAGATTAAAGACCTATCTGTTCAGTAAAGCATACACTTAGTGCACCACTTAGGGGGCTTCCACACAGGTTATGCATCTTGCTGATATACACTGTGAACATCAGCTACGCTAATTATTTTCTTTATTCTCCATTTCCACCTGGGGATACTCTTCCCGAGGCCCTCAGACTATGCAGAGTCACTGATTCGATCCAAGACCAACGACGAGATGATCCCAAGGTTTCCATATCCTGGACCAGGCCGAATCCTGAGCAGCTACTGCGATGGTCATGGAAGAGTGGAGAACATGAGACTGTTTCCTATGACGCTCCAGAGACAGACGAGTCTTCGCTGAGGCCAGCTTCCAGCCTCCGCCACTGAGACTGCAGCTCTGCACAAGACGTTTGGCCAGCGGAGAAATTAAAATGGTCGTGCCCAACTGAGCCTGGTTTCTCTCAAGGTTTTTTTTTTCTTCACTTCCACCTTTAGTGAAGTTTTTTTTCCCTCTCCGCTGTCGCCACTGGCTTGCATGGTTCAGGATCTGTAGAGCTGCGCATCGTTGGATTTGCTCTTCAATATTTGGACTCTCAGTAGTGATTATTAAACCACACTGAACTGAGCTAAACTGAACTGAACTTAAACACTACAAACTGAACTACACTGTTCCTATTTACTGTGACCTTTTATGTGAAGCTGCTTTGACACAATCTACATTGTATAAGCGCTATACAAATAAAGGTGAATTGAATTGAATTGAATTGAACCAGCAACCTTCTTGCTGTAAGGTGACAGTGCTAAACACTGAGCCACCGTCTGCACAAACTTCTACTAGTACAACCTAAAAGTCCAACAAACAAAAACCAAACTTGACAAAGCAATGATCAAATTGATTAAAATACAGTCGAAACACAGACCTTGAACTTCTGGGTGGGTCATGAGGTAGAGAAATCCTGTGAGGAGGGTGTTGGATGTTGTGTCAGTCCCTGCAAAGTGCAAATCCAGAACGTACAGGATAAGTTGAGCTTCAGAAAAGGAGGAGCCATCATTTCCTCTCTGGTGAAGTTAAAATAACCGAAGATTAGATTTTCATTCAGTTAATAAAATACCGGGGACACATTGACATTCAAATTCTGACCAATACTGATAAAGCAATAAAAAATGGTGATAACAGACTGATAAACAGATAATAATGTGTATTGACCATATCGGGGGTAAAGGAAAAATCCGGATCACACATTATTTTGATGGTCCGTTTGTTAAATTTAAGTTACATTGCATCTACATGCCAACTAATTCTCATTAGATTATAAGTAGACTGTCAGGTTGGGTTTAGAGTTGAGGTTAGGCTTAGGGTTAGTGTAAGTTGACATGTACTTGCAAAGTTTTGTATAGTCAGATTAATGTCTGTTGAAGGAACAGTATCAACAGATATTAAGCAGACAGTCTACTGATACTCAAAATCCGTAATATCTGTAAAAAAAAAAACATTGTTCCAATATATTGTGCTTTTACAAAACAATACAATAACAGATGTCTACTCACCTTATCCAGCTCATCCAAATAGCAGTCAATGAAGTCTCTGGGCTCTCCTGGAACCCATGTTTTTTTGTGCTCCTTGACCAGTTGTGTAGACAGCTCTCTGGCTTTGCTGGCATTTGCAAAAGCCTTCCTAAAGGGCAGGGGCAGATATCTACACATAGGAAATGTATCATATATCTGCAATAAAACAGAGACAGTTCATTATGAGAGGTCTGAATTTGTGTAAAAAATTATGACCATCTTCCTAATAAACTGCTGGTTCTTCACATGCTGTCAAAACAGTTAGCTATCAGTCAATGTATTTAAGTCTACAAGACCCCTGAAGTTCTCCTGAGGGATCTAGCTTTAAGACATTAACAGCAGATAGGTCTTGTAAGACAGTCTTGTAGGTTGCAAGACTGAGCTGTAATGGATTGAACATATGAATCAGATCCCAACAATGCTCGGTTGCATTGAGATCTGCGGAATTTGTAGGTCAGGGCAACACCTTCAATTCTTCATCATGTTCTTCAAACCATTTCTGAACAGTGTGTGCATTTCCAGCCTGATGTCTCAAAAAAGCGTAACTATTTTACGTTTTGTCAGTTTAGTGGCTAATTTAGTTCTTATGAAAATGTACGATTTTAAGAAGGAGGCGTGGCATCCAACCCAACCCAACCCCACCCCTAAACCCAACCGTAGGGTGATGAGTAAATCTTACTAAATTGTACGAATTAGATCATACGAACTCATACGAATTAGCCACTAAATCAAAAAGTTACGAATTGCTGTGAGATTGTGTTGGCATTGCCCATCTAAAGAGGCCCCTTCCACCAGGGAACCCTAGTGTCTTGAGATAGTGTGCCTAGTCTGCAAAGCCAGATCCAGGGTTCCCCATCAGAGCTTTGACCAGAGGATGACATTTTAGCATCCTTGTGCCATATCTTCCGTGGGTAAATGCTGCATACATACACAATCGTCCATTAGACTCATGTGATGAGGGGCTTTTTTTCCTCTCCTACAAGGTCCAGTTGAAATTCCCATAAACATGATTGCAAAATTGTGTGACCTTTGCCATAGTATAACTTCTAGTTCATGTTAAATGAAATGGTATAAAGAACATGATGAAGAATTGAAGGGGTTGCCCTGACCTACAAATTCCACAGATCTCAATTCAACTGAACATTGTTTGGATCTGATTTATCTGTTCAATCAATTGCAGCTCAGTCTTGCATCCTACAGGACTTGAATGATCTGTTGTTAACGTCTTGGTGCCAGATCCCTCAAGACACCTTCAGGGCTCTTGCAAACTCAATAACATCTTCTCGTCGAGTTGTGGTTTGCCCATTCTTGACCAATATTGTGAATTTTCACCACTACAGACTGGGGGCAAATTACAAGCTTTGGCATTTTGACATACTCTGATCCAGTCTCTTGCCTTAACATTTTGGTCTTACTTTGATTTCTCTCCTGTATCATACATGTCAATTACAAGAGCTGATCGCATTTTTCTGGACTTTGAATGAGTCGGGACCATTGGTGTCTGTAGAGGATCTGGGAGCTCTTGGATTTACGGACTCAATGGTTTGGAACAACATGAAGGTCAGTAATTAATAATCTTTTTTGGGGGGTGGGGGTGGGAGCAACACCATTGCATGTAAATAATGTTTTGATTAATCTGTGTAGTCCCTAAACATCTCTAAATATTCTTTTTTATTTGTGTAGTTGATTACATTAAACGATTAACTGAAAATCATCTCACCATGGCCCATGGTCCATTAGCAATCTTTGCATTCTCTGTGTAGAGGTGAATGAAAAGCTTGAGAAATTCATCATCGTAATCATAACGGGACCCAAACAGAACAATGCAGATAATATTTGATGCAGCATTGTGGAACATGGTTTGAGGGTCAAAAGAGGTTCCTGCAGAGACACAGTTTACATTGTCCTTAAAGTAATGTCAAGTTCTTGTTTTAAAATACAAAAAAGTAACAAAATTATTACCAACTCTCTTTTCCAATTTATCAATAATGTGTGAAACCTCTGCCAGAATTCTCTCTTCCATGGATTGCTTCCCAAGGCCAAAGTTCCTTAGGGTCATCAGAGCAAAGCGTCTGTGTTCTTTCCAATTAGGTCCATAGTCAGACAGAATGACACCTGTGATAATATATAAGTCATTTATGGATCTGAATGGTACTAAGCTGTAATGTTAGATAAGACTCAAATTGCTCTTTGAGCTCTATGTAAAGAAGACACCAGCAACCTCAAAAGGATATTGATTAACTAGAGCCTGTGTAGAGGTATAAGAGTAAAGGTTCATTTTTAAATAGACTCACCACCTCCTTTTGTAATACGGTTGACCATGAGGTCCTGTGGGCGTCCTGCAAAGTCCACAGCCTTAGTAACTAGAGCTTCCTTCAAAGCCTCAAAACCATTCAGAACCACCCATGGTTTTGATCCAAAGTACAGACTGTAAATATTTCCATAGCGATCTGCGAGCTAAAAAGTTTAGCGTTAAGACATCAGTCAGGCTGAAATGTAATAATATTATAAAACTGTCAGCTCTTGAAAGCAATGTTAGAATGTTATGCAGCTATTTTAAAATATTTTTATTTTCAGATTTAAAACTAACGATAGGCTAAATGAAGAATGTAGTACGGTACCCTCTCAAAGTCTTTCAAAGGATTGTTGATGTTGAGCTCCAATAAATTCCCAAATAATGGCAGAGGACGAGGTCCTGGAGGAAACTTCTTAGGCCTTTGGATCTGAATGAAGAGAAAGAGGAGGAAGATGCATATCCACACCAGTATCCAAAAGCCCAGCATGCTGACTGCTGTCCAGCTGTTAACTGTTCTTGCTTTACATACACTCAGATACTAAAGCACCAATCCCTCCCACTAAATTGCTGCACACTCTGATGGCGCACCTTGCCAGACAGCTCAAAATAAATATATTAAGTAATGACCAATCCTACACAGTTACATTTGGTTACACTATATTTTAAGGTGTTCTTGTTACAGTGTAGTTATGCCATTTGCATGATCAGGATTAGGGTTTGTACAAATACTTATATCAGATGTTTAAATATCTATCTGTTTTTCTGTCTCATTGTTTTTCTTTCTCCATCTTACCTATCTATCTATCTATCTATCTATCTATCTATCTATCTATCTATCTATCTATCTATCTATCTATCTATCTATCTATCTGTCTATCTATCTGTCTGTCTGTCTGTCTGTCTGTCTGTCTGTCTGTCTATCTATCTATCTATCTATCTATCTGTCTGTCTGTCTGTCTTCCTGCTTTATCTATCTATCTATCTATCTATCTATCTATCTATCTATCTATCTATCTATCTATCTATCTATCTATCTATCTATCTATCTATCTATCTATCTATCTATCTATCTATCTGTCTGTCTGTCTGTCTGTCTTTCTGTCTGTCTGTCTGTCTGTCTGTCTGTCTGTCTGTCTATCTATCTATCTATCTATCTGTCTGTCTGTCTGTCTGTCTGTCTGTCTTCCTGCTTTATCTATCTATCTATCTATCTATCTATCTATCTATCTATCTATCTATCTATCTATCTATCTATCTATCTATCTATCTATCTATCTATCTATCTATCTATCTATCTAGTGATAAAACAATCAGGCAAAATAAAAGTTGATGTAAAAACACAAGAAAAAAACTGCAAATATATTGCTAATTTTAAGGGTTAATTATTCAAATACGACAACATCTGCGAATAGAAAACTGCATTTTTCAATTTAGCACACGACAAAGAGAAAAACCGGTGTCTGTGGCCCCCACATGGTCGTTTCAGTTCAACGTCCCCGCTTTTACCGCCCCCCTCAGGCCGCTTGACACAATGCAGGAACCTCTAATTTTTTTTACCAGGTCATCCCATGATGCACCGCGCCTTCAACGGCTTCAGTCATTCAAGCAGCTCAGCTCTGGTGCTCGTAAGACCTCCTGTTCTGTTAGGCCATCTGGGTTCGGGTGACCCGTGTCCCAAACAGCGGTCGCTGCTCCCTCATTTTGAGGACAACTTTCCTGTCCATGGTTTGCGAATCGCCGGTCGTTGACGGGAAGCGAGCGTTTACGCGGCAGGAGCTGTGCTGTCAGCGATATAGCAAGCAGAAAGCGTTATTTATGCAACCATAAACACAACTGCGGGGACTTATTAATACTTCAACATCATCCTGATGGATTTAGAAACCGGAAGAAACGAACTAGGAGCGATGGGAGAGTCGCTGCAGCCGCAGACCCCCAGTCGCCACGAGAAAAGTCTCGGACTGCTCACCACCAAATTTGTGACTCTACTGCAGGAAGCGAAGGACGGAGTGCTGGATCTGAAAGCTGTAAGCACGACATCAGCTCATCACCTATACATCTATTCAATATCACACGCGCTCGCGAGACACACAGCGCATGCACCGCATTTATCTTTTGAAATGTGTGCATGCATACAGATAAACTACAGATCGTATAAAAGTTGCTTTGCTAAGGGAGGAGGGGGTCGCGTGCACGCACATCCCCTCACTCAACTCCCACGACAATACACTAGCTCCTTCACTAAGTTAGACTAGTCAGCTAACAGGTTGCAAATGTAATGTCACTGCAGTCAGCAGTTCTATAATCCGCTCCGGTGTTTGTTGTTGTACTCCGGAGTTTATTTGCGGTGGAAAAGTAGTTTCCACCCGGGCTGAAAACTCAAACAAAAGCCTTCAAAACAAGCACGTGCTCTGGAGTTTTGGGAAGTTTAGGCCTATGCGAATGGTGGATGAGTTTCAAAGCATGATTTGGAGATTAAACCTGGTTTTGTAGGTATAAAGTGTATTCGAATTCAAAAATGTTGGTTTGAATTGTTCTATGTTGTGTTTGAGGGAGTTTAGAGTTGCGCAGGCGCTACTGGAAGTTGGCCGCATCTTAACGTTAGTTTGGTTACTTGTCAAACCTGATTTTTTGTCTCTTATATTAGTTTTAACGAGACATTTTAAAGAAATGAGCCTTTTGTCAATATATATTCACTCTGAGTTTTGTTCCGAACATTAGTTTTTAGTGAGACCACAAAAGGAGATGTTGGGCTGAATGACAGCCTCGGTCACCATTCACTTTCTTTCATTGAATTAAGATGCACTGCAAGTGAATGGTGACCGGACAAGTCTTTCATAATATGGCTAACATTTAAGTCACAAAAACATTTGTAAATGATCAAGTGTTTCTAAGTCTACTCTTGATTTTAGGAATGCCAATACAAAACATTTTCAAAATGCAATAAAATTTTTAGATTTAAGTCTATTAAATAAGTTGTTCTGTTGAATGTGATTTTAGGCTGCAGATACTTTGGCTGTAAGGCAGAAACGGCGCATCTATGACATCACCAATGTTTTGGAAGGCATTGGACTCATCGAGAAGAAATCCAAAAACAGCATCCAGTGGAAGTAAGATGCAGATGTATACTGTGGAAATATACTGAATCCTATATTTGTTGGCCTCTCTTCTGTTAGCTTTTTGCATCAATATATTTTAATAGGCTACCAAATAGGGCTGCACAATATTGAAAAATTATTATATATTTTTTTGTGATAAATTTTGCTTTATAAATTGCTTTACCAGATGGTTTGAATTCTTTACTTGACTTTTTCTAGGAAGTCTAACATGTATTTAGGTACATAAATTAGCCACAATGTAAATTACTTGGGGTTGCCTTGTCTCTAGTCCAAATATCTAAAAAAAAAAAAAAAATTTCACTTTCAGAAATAAGAAGTCAAAATTAAGTGAGATTTTCCTTAAAACAAGCTAAATAATCTGCCTGTGTGGTATGCAAAATAATTTTGTTTTGGGTTTAAAATGCACCTATTTGCGCATGGCAAATACACAAAAGATTCTAAGAAATGCATTTTTTGTTCATGTAAGTTAACACAATATCTTCGTTGTATAAATAACTAAATGAAATAAATCTCAAAATGTTCTGTCAAAGGCATAAATTGATGCAAAGGATAAACCTTCACTTTATTATAGACAATCATAGCAGTGACTCTAAACATCCTGTGTTTTGTGACTCCTGGCCAACTATAATCTAGATTCAACATTGTAAATCCTGCGATGTGATTATTGTGGATGCACGCATTGCAATATCGATGCTGAAACAATATAATGTGCAGCCCTTCTACCAAGTTCAAAGAACCTCAGCTGTCTTGTTTTCTATTATATTATTTTAATGTTAATTATGCAAAAATATGATGCTTTACAAGATTTATTATAATTGTGTCTGGTTTTTATTCAAGTCTGTCTGCTTATTAATGCACAGATACTGAGATATTATTATTTATAAAAAAGTCCTGTTTGGTTTCGCATTCAATTAAAAGAAAAAAAGTGATGTTGTTTTAATAGAAAGTAGGGCTGGGCGATATGGCTAAAATGCAGTCTCGCTGATTATTTTCTATATTGAACAATAACGATACATATTTCGATATAAGTTTTTAATGCTTCCACTTTTAAAAGAGTATCCCAACCATGACTGAAGGCGGATACTGCTGGCGGGAAAGTGAAACGAGGGTGCTGCTGAACAATACTGGGTGACGCAGCATGATCTATTTTCGGCCGATAATTTTAACCAACCAAAATTTCTGTGAATCTCTAATATCAACACAATTATAGATTCCTGTTGTTGCATATATCTGCTGTGTGATTGGCTGATCGTTATCGACATTAATTTTATTGCGATTCCCTAATAGAAAGTGTATTAAATGCAAATAAAGTGTCTGTTTTAAAAAAGTTTAGCTATAGCTAGAATATTTGTACAATTAATAAGGGATTATTTAAAATGGTATAAACGTATTTTTGACAATAGGGAAAACTATCTATAAAGTTTAGTTTATATCGATTAACTTAGTAGTTAATGATTTAAACTTTTGAATATCGTCTTAAAATAGTTTGTGTTGTAATATATTAGTACTATTATTTTATTTTATTTTAGTAAGTAGTCTGTATATACTAGATTTGGGGTCCGTACAGTTTTGGGGAGGAGGGAAGTTTATTCTGTGAGGAGTTGTTAAACTGGTCAGACATGACATGAAAGATAATATAGTATTATAAAAAGTACATTTCACAAAGCACAAAAGAATATTTTTAAAGAATAATGTCAACTAATAGCCACATTTAAAAAATAATAATGTTGATTTATATAACATTTTGTTAGTATAATAGCTATTGTACATTTATAATAATATTTTCTGTAATATTTATGGTGGCTTGAGAAAGCCAACTTACTGTTATACCACAAACTTATTATTCTTCCTTCTTCTTCTTAGACTGTTTTACTACAATCACCAAACTAACTCCAAACCTCCAAACTATACTGAATTAACCTGCTGTATCTTTTCCAACTGATCTGACTTACGGTTGTTCCAAAACTGACCCGGAAAATTCAGAAAAGTCCCATTGACTTAACGTTGGACCAAACTGTGTGACCTCATAACTTTGCGCCAGACAGTCATACTGGTTATTTCTCAATATGCGTTCTTCAGCTATCTTGTGTCCTCGTTTTCTCGTGTAACATCATCAGCTGCCAAAGTTCAGTTCCAAAATCAAGACGCACCGATGCAGACTTGAGCACTGAACTCGCTCTAGGAGTCCCAGAAGTCATTGCGGCTGGAGGTGGGAAGTTAAGCATTTTAAATGGGTTTAATATTAAAGATCAGAGATATCACTTATTTACCTCAGGAGTTTCCAAAATGAGAGTAAACATTATCATGAAAACAACAAGCATACTAATAATACTAGCAACATGCTAATTCATGCTAACATCATGCTAGTTTATACTAGAAACATGCTAGCAACATGCTAATCCATACTAAAACCATGCTAATTTATGTTAGCAACTGCCTAGCAACCACTCAAAACACCTTAACAACTGCCTAGCAACACCTTAGCAACCACCGAGTAGCCTTAGCAACCGACTAGCAAAAGCTCAGAATACCCTAACAACCACCTAGCAACGCCTTAGCAATGACCTAGAACACCATAGCAACCGCCTAGCAACCACATAAAGCACTTTAACTACTCAGAAAACCCTAGCAACAGCATAGCAGCAACTTGCAACTAGGGCTGTGACGGTAACGGATTTTCTGTTACCGCGGTGATGAAGCAAGAAATCATGCGGTATGTCGGTTAACCGCGCGCATGCATATATATATATATATATATATATACACACATACATACACATACATATTTACATATACACAGTGTTTCCTCTAGGGTTTTTTCCAGCTGTGGCGGCAGGCCTTTTTTACAGAGATCTACTAACTACATGTGGCGTTATTTCAATGACAAATGTCGTGAGCGCAGTATTAGAAGTCGAGATCACATTTATATAATAGCCTACAGCATGCGGATCTCTGCTTGCGCGCCGATTTTTTTCTGCTCGTGCACAAAACTTCTTGCCTCCCCCTCAAATATAAGCCGCTTTAAGAGCGCGCAGATCTTCTTGTGCGCTCTCAAATAAACGCTGCTGAAGTGCGATTTAGTGCGTTTGTGTAACGAGTATCCAGCCTTTAATAGATTTTCTATAAATATGTATGAATGCCTCCGGTATTAATGCGTCCTGAAATAAAGTAAAACGGCGTCGTGTTTGCTGGCCTCACGCATAACGCACCTGTCACAGTAAGCCAGTCAGTCAGTCAGCACGTAACCTTAAAGGGTTAAACAAACACAGCACTACTACGGTTACAGAAAAGTTCGCGCTGTTATAATTCACTTACCTTTTATTACGCTTTGGTGCGATTATCACCTGCTATTAAAATAATAAAAAAATTTGAATGAGAAGCTGTAATGTAGCCGTGGCGGGATGAATCCTGGCGTGGCGCCCCGCCATGGAAGAATGAATGTAGCGGAAACCATGAGTAAGTGTGAAGTAGTTAAACTATCAAACTGGCACAGGAATATCAGTATATTTATATAGGCTTTTTAATAAACTCTCTTATATCTGCTGGTGCTGCTATTAATACGCAGAACTCGATTATGCTGGTGCAGCCGTTAATACACGGTTCAGGTAATCAATAAGCCAGCTCGCCTACATGATGTTTAATTATGGGTGGGTCGCAGGTGGATAAGTTCGATCATTGGTTATGCAGACCACTTTGCCTAAAATATCAGAAAGTTCAAACGCTTTGATTAAACTAAAGCGAAACTGACTGATCAATGGATGTTTGTCATAAAGAGTGATAGTATAGGCTGCTGTTTTAATTTTTATCATACAGTTAACAAAGATTCAATATTCCAAACTGAATATTTCACTTTTATTTTATTTATATTACAGTATTTAATTGTATTTAACCGGTTTGTGCTTTGGCCGCGGCATATGCGGACCCTGAGGCACATCGCTTCACCTCAAAGTTTATTAGTTATTCTTGTTTATTTTGTAAATAACTGACCGACAAAAACTAAGATACAAATTGTACAAAACGAAATTCGTTCAAAGAATATTTTTCTTCCGACGAAAATATCTGAATTGTATATTTTGTGCGTCTCCATCCGCTACACAACTGCAGTGTTTGTTTCGCTCCATGGGAAAAAAAGGATTTAATGCTCCACTGTAATTCTGCTACACAACCCCTGTGATATATTAGCTACATATTTTTATAAATGTCTTTACACAAAATTATTATATGCTATAGCCTACTTTGAGTCAAAATATATGCGATTGTTGACTCATCACCGGTCGCAGCATGCGCGTGTGTTTATAGCTTCTGTAAAAAAAGACCTACATTTGACCAGCTTTTTAGCAAAGCCTATATTAATATACTGATATTCTTGTGCTAGTTTGACACTGTAAATTAAACTGAGGAGAGTTTAACTACTTCACAACACTCCATCACCTGAACTCAGCGCAAGGGTGAAGGAGAAAAGTGCAGCGCTGAGGTAAAATCATATTCTCAAGTCATAATCTTTAAAATAATGACTTGTATTAAAAATGTTGATAAAGGGATTGGAATATAGAAATTACAGCGGTGCGTTAAAAATGCTTATTTTCTGTGGAGCGATTGATTTGAGTTAGTAGGTCTGCTTTATTAAAATAAGCTTAAAATAAAAACAGCCTATGCTGGTTATTAAAAAAGGATTCAGTGTTTGCGTTTTGTAATCTAAATTTGTAATTTAAGTGGAAAATACTTAGGGCAGGCCTTTTATTCCTTTTTAGTTTATTCAGTTTTTCTATACAATCCTGAAAGATTCACAAGCAAAAATAAATAATAAACTAAAATGGGCGGTGATGACGGTAATAACCACATCACCGCGGTTGACATCTCATTATGGCGGTAAGGCGGTGATGCGGTTACCGCCACACCCCTACTTGCAACCAGTCAAAACACCCTTGCACTGCTTTAGCAACCGCCTAGCAACCACTCAGAACACCCTAGCAACACCTAAGCAACCACTCACAACACCATAGAAACCATTTAGAACACTCTAGCAACCACGTAGCAACACACATGCCAATCCATTTTAGAAATATGCAAACATAGTTCTGTTTCAAACTTAAACTACTTTAAACTTTAAAAGCTAATTAAAACTTTCAGACGAGGCTTTCTCAAGCCACCATAAAGTTTGTCTACGAACTATACTTTTTTAGTTTACTGAATTTTTGATCAAATAAATGCAGTCTTAATTTTAAATTTGAATAACAGTAATGGTTTTATTATTTTTATAGTGATTTTTGAAATATTACATTATAAATTAGTCAGTTAAACAAGGTTTATTTTAAGAGACGACCACAAAAGTACTCCTAATGGCTCTTCTGAGGCATCTGTTCAAAACGAATGTCTTTATTATGCCCTGGCTATTTATGTTTTAGAAACAGATCTGCTTCGATGTCAACTAATTCATCTGATCTAAATGTCTGTTTCTATTTTTGTTCGTTTGTAGGGGTGTTGGTCCGGGTTGCAACACGCGCGAGATTGCAGACAAGCTGATAGATCTCAAGTTGGAACTGGAGGATCTGGACAGAAGGGAACATGAATTGGACCAGCAGAGAGTTTGGGTTCAGCAGAGCATAAAGAATGTGACCGACGACTCTCTAAACAGCCCATATCCTTCTAAATGCCTCTATCGGTTTTTGTTTTCTGAATGGTGTACTCACTGTGCCGTGTGTAAAGGAACAGTTCACCTATAAATATTATTAAATGTTAATTTAATCACGCACATGGTGTGTCCAAGATGTAGGTGACATTTGTTTTTTTCAGTGGACCATTAAAGATGATTTTTAGGGAAGGCAAGGCTGAAACCTTGTTTATTTGTAAAAGTCAACTTTGGACCAAACTTTAGGACGTCATAACTTTTCACCAGACTGTCATACAGACTTAAGTTTGGGCTCATTTAACTCTGACTACCAATCTGTCAACCACCTATACTAACAACATATCAGATCATACTAGCAACATGCTAATTTATTCTATAAACATTAGCAAGGTGCTACTTTATACTATAAACATACTAATAACATGCTAATTTATGCTAACAACTTGCTAGTTTATACTAAAAACATGCTAGCATCATGCTAATTCTTACAAGAACCATGCTAACAATATGCTCATTTATGGCAAACACTCTACCAACCATCTACCAACACCTTAGCTACCACCTAGCAATGCCTTAGCAACCACTCAGAACATCCTAGCAACTCCTTAGCAATCACCTATCAATGCCTTAGCAGTCACCTAGAACATCTAGGCAACCACCTAGCAATGCCTAAACAACCACCTAGCAACAACTTAGCAATGATCTAGCAACCATTCAGAACACCTTAGCAACAACCTACCAACACCTTAGTAACTACCTAGGAAACCCTAGCAATGCCTTGGCAACCACCTAGCAACACCTAACAACCGCCTAGCAACCAATCAGAACATCTTAGCAACCACCTAGCAACGCCTTTATAACCACTCAGAACACCCTAGCAACATCATACTAGAAACATGCTAACACATAGTTATCTCTCTGTGACAACTGTTTCCCACTTTTTAAAAACTACTTCAATGATTTAAACTTTAAAGCTAATTCAAACTTTCAGATGAGGCTTGCTCAGGCCACCATTAAGTTTGTCTATGAACTTGATTCGTCTAGTTAATATTGGTTTGTTAATAAAAACAACTTCAGCAAAGCAGTTCCGGCGTTATATGCTTCCGATTACATTTCCCATCCATTGCCCATGCGAAGACCTGTCCAATCACCTCTTAGTATGTAAATCTGTTGTTGACATCACATTTCCTCACGTGTCGGTGTGTGCGTGTTGAGTTTGTGTGTTTCAGCATGGCAAGTGAAGGAGATCAAGCGCAGGTGAGGCCAAATCACAGCGCATTGCTGTCCGTGTTTTAACAGACACTCAATATAAATTCAGACAGACACAAAAACAGAACGAAGGCCGTTTTAAGCCCTGCTCACGCTGTGAGATTTCAGCCATTATTCTGTCATCTGAGACAAATTTGGGAAATCCTAAAAGATTCCTGAAATCCTGGGCTAAAATTTGTGATCTTTGATTGTTGGTTTGACATCTTCACAGACAGCCGCTTAGTGCCTGTTGTGATCAGATTTTTCCTCTGATGAAGTTCAGACAGTGTCAGAAGATTTCAGACACTTTCCTGCAGTGTGACGAGCTGTGAAGAGAGTCAATCCAAGAACTAATAGGAGCGCAGAATCTGATGACGCGATTCATACGACAATTCAAAACAGTTTTTTTTCTTTCTGGTTTTATTATTGAGACACGCCGTCTGCAAAATTGTGGCTACAGATTGTTTATGTTTGCTGTGAGGAATCATTTTAGAACGCTGGATAGTGAAAGTGTCACGAGTGGATGACGTCTAACTCCAGGGGCGTTTTCTTTCGTGTTTGGACCGTCTTCATTGATGTTCAGTCTGACTTTGACAGCTGAGATCTTACAGTGTGACAAAGGAGCCATGATCGTGCAGTCTGACATGCTACAATCGTTCAGGATTATAAAAAAATCACAGTGTGAGCCGGCCTTTAGTTGTTGTTGCAAAGACCCAGACCCAAAAGCGTCCCATACGGACGCGGGCATACAACAGGTCTGTCAATTCAGTCCTGCTCCTTCTGGGTGGTGTTTGGCACCCAAACACTCTCGCTACTCTGTTTACCCGCTGTCTGCTATGAACAGTTTTCTTCTCTATGTACTGTTCCCGCTGAATTAAGAGAGCAGAGCCGAACGCTCTTTCTTTGCTTAAGTTTCGTTCACTACAAAAGTGAAACTGAGCTCTCTGGAATCATAATAAAATCATGTAGAAATTGTAAATAAAAATGCGTTGTTGCCTTGTTAATGCGAGCATAATGTAAACAGAAGTAATCAATAGTTTAGAAGTGCTCAGTAATTAAGATGTGTTGACAGTTATTATCTGCATAATTGGTTGAGACTGTTGAGTCAAGATGTAAAATAGAAAAGGGGAAATTTAAGCTTATTTTCCTAAGCGGTTTATTTGAACATACAGTTTTCAAAATTTTCCCTACTTTAATGCGAGAACATTGAAATGTGTGAAGCTGTTGCTTTGTCAGGTGTTTGTTACCCAATCAATATGTTTATTGTTCCTTGAATTGTCCTGTAGGCATTTTTTTTCTGAGCATAGCACAGAACATATCGTACTAAAACTGTGATATATACCGAACCTTGAGTAGATTGAACTGTTGCACCCCTAATGAGCAAACAGTTACTAAGGCTATGGATTTAAAGTAAAAATGTCAAGAATGATGTCATCATTTTGCTTTGTAAGACCAAAACTGAGGTATCAGGAGCCCCGAATATTATTTTACTCAAGGAAATAGTCACCTGTATCTTAGATGACCTGAGGGATAGTAAATTCACACAGTAAATGTTTAATTTTTGTATATATTCTTTTTCCTTTTAAGCTCTTTCAATACATCAAAATGCCTCTTATAGTGAAGTTTCTTTTTTATTTATAATAGGTTACATTCGTTGTATGTCCTTAACTTGACTCACTCTGGCATATGTAACGCATCAAGATCTCTGCAATTGCTTTAAAGGTTGGTTTTTCCATTCAGATACCCAGTAAAGCTGCAATGTTTCCGAAACGATAAATATTGCCACTCATTATGCTGCATATATTAATGTTTTCATATGAAAGAATGATGAAAGTTTTCTGTATTTTTTTTTTTTTTGCCACTAGGTGACACTCTTCTAGCAATCAGAGCTCCTTCAGGAACACAGTTAGAAGTTCCTGTGCCTGAATCTGTAAGTTCTTTGTGTTTTCATATTCATCGTTGTCGTTATAAGTGTCAAATTTCTTTTTTAGTTTAAATGCAGATTGAAGGTACCTTGTAGAAAGCAGACAGTTAATTGTTTTAAACTACACATTTATAGTTAAAACATGAAAAACTCATGAAAAATGTAGTCGCTCCAGCCAACAATTAGTCGCACCCACCAAGAGTTATGTTACTACAAGTTGTATATTAACAGTTTTATTGTATTTGAAATCATCTTGACTAATAAATGATGGATTAAGCAGAACACCCCACGCTTAAAATGTGTAGTGGCAAACACTGTTACCTGAAAACTCCGTCACACACATTCATCCTCTCATCTTCAGCGCTTTGCATTTTCACGGCTGTTGCTCCCTGTCACCTGAAGGCAGAAAGCGCATATGCGACCAAAACCGCCACAGTTTCGAGCCCTGATAAAACTTGAATTGAAACAGGTTTTTGTTGTCTGAGGACACACGATGCAGGTGTAGATTTAATGTTCAGTAGAACAATATCTGAAACATTCTTTGTAAATAGTTTGATTTAATACTATTGAAATTAAACCTGATCATCCATGATGTCATGCATTTAGATTAAACAAAAATCATAGGTAGAACCACACATAGCACTTCATTTCCATGTTGAAATGTAACTGTTTCTATGATAATTGTATGAAAACTCACTGAATGCAATATCTTAACAACACTTACTGTAATTGTTCCTAATTGACAATTCATTTACAATTCACATAATGTTTTAACAACAAACATGTCACCTTATTTTATTAGCATGTCAATGGACAAAAGAAGTACCAGATTCACCTTAAGAGCTCTGCAGGTCCCATCGAGGTGCTCTTGGTGAATAAAGACCCCTCTAGTTCTTCTCCAGTGGTTCTGCCTGTGCCTCCGCCAGACGACATGCTTCAAAACCTGTCCACTCCCGCTTCAACTACCTCTGCTGCTGTTGCACCCACCAAACCCACAGCGATCAGTACACCATCTCCCACCTCCACCTGCCAGAGTCCCAGCACAACCATCACCACCAGCAGCACCACCATCACAACAACGACCGTCCCTCCCATCACAAACTCTGGCCCTCCTGCTGTGCCAGCCACAGGTACAGTACAGGATATATTTTAATTAAATACTGTGATGTAATTTGTGTTTCTCTGCATAATAAAAAATAATAATAGTAAATGAAGAAAAAAAAAAAAAAATATATATATATTTATATATATATATATATATATATATATATATATATATATATATATATATATATATATATATATATATATATATATATATATATATAAAACGTGCTGCGTTAAGCGAGACTCTTATTGCGCGATAAAAGGAATATCGCCGGTAATCTATTCTCAAAATTGGTTTGGGAGCTGGGTCTATTCTACGCAAGCTATGATGACTTTCACCTTGATACTTTCGCACAGATACCTGACTGGTGAGCGTGAGCCGTCTGACAAAATATGTGCATCACCAATTATCATAGTAGAACAGTTTCTCAAGCAGTTTGTGATGCTTTTTGGAAACAAGAGATGAGCCCCTGGTCTAATGTGCCACCTGGCTTGAGAAATCCTATCTTATAATATACCTTATAATCTTTTAATATATACATATATAATCTTTATATCCTTATATATGTGTGTATGTGTGTGTGTGTGTGTGTGTGTATATATATATATATATATATGTATATAATGCACACATATAGCGGGGTTAGACAATGAAACTGAAACGCTGGCCAATTTAGTTTTGGAGGTTTCATGGATAAATTTGACCATCTTAGTGGCCAATCTTTATTAATTGCACATTCCACAAGTAAGAGCAGAGTGTGACGGTTTAATTAGAGTAGTAGCATGGTTTTGCTTAAAATATTGCAATGCACACAAGATTGTATCCAAAAAACATAAAACCACAGCTGCCCAATTCACTGCAGAGTTAAATGTGCGCCTCAACTTTCTTGTGTCCACCAAAACCGTCGGGAACTCCACAGGGTCAATATACATGGCCGAGTTGCTATAACCAAACCTTTAGTCACTCGTGCCAGTGCCAAACATCGGTTTTAATGGTGCCAGCAACTAAAATTTTGCGCTGTGGACAATGTGAAACATGGAATGTTCTCTGAGTTCACCTTCACAGTCTTTCCTACATCTTGGAGAGTTACGATGTGCAGAAGCCCCAAAGAAGTATATCACCCAGATTTTTGTATGCCCAGAGTGAAGCTTGGGCGTGGATCGGTGATGGTTTGGGCTGCATGGTTTGGGTTATCATGGCATTCCCTACGCCCAATACTTGTGCTAGATGGGCGTGTCTTTGCAGGACTATTGAACCATTCTAGGAGACCATGTGCACCCAATGTTTCAAACATTGTATCTTAAAGGCTTTGTCATGTACCAGGATGATAATGCACCAATACACACAGCAAAACTGGTGACAGAATGGTTTGATGAAAATGAAAGTAAAGTTGAACACATCTCCTGGCCTGCACAGTCATCAGTTCCAAATATTATAAAGCAACTTTGGAGTGTTTTGGAGGAGCGAGTCAGGAATGGTTTTCCTTCACCAGCATCACATAGTTACCTGGCCACTTTGTGTTTGTGTGTGTGCGCGTGTCCAAACTAAAACTTATAATTAATGGTAATGTACAATTAGTTTTTGTTGGTATTAAATAACAAATTTTTTAACTCCTGAAATGTAAACATTGCTAATGTGTTGTCTAAAATCAAATATAAATAATAAATTTGCTCTTTCACAGAATAAAGCTATTTCTTGTGCTGTGTAATGTGTATTGATCATGTAAGAGTTTAAAAGATGTTATTACAGTTATAATTGTAGTGGTATTGTAGATGTAGAAAATGTAGAAGTAATGTACATAAGTGTAGTTATAATATTAAACTATGGATTAATTCTTTCATTCTAATGTTGATGTATGTATCATTAATTCTCTTCAATTTAATTTCCGTTTGGGTTTGCAGACATTTCAAGCACCTCCACCCCAGATGCAACAGCTATTCCGACACCTTCAACAGACACCCAGCAGCTGCAGTCATCCGCTTCATTGGACAGCTCTTCACTTCCTGATTCCTCAACGCTTTTTGAACCAATCAAAACCGACCCTTCAGATTGTAAGTGCCTGTTAATTTGAAAATGATTCTGTTATAATTCAGACGAGTTTTTTTTTTGTTATCATATTTATTGCTGTTTTTGTTTGTTTGTCCTTTTATTATTATTATTATTATTATTATTATTATTATTATGATTTTAAATAAATTCTAACTTTGTTTTCTGTTTCGCTTTGTTTTTGTCCTCAGTGCTAGACTTCCCCAAAGAACTTTCAGAAATGTTTGACCCTAAAGGTGAGAACCAGTTTAAAGTTGACAGTCTCTGTTCCTGCTCGCCATTTATCATAATCATCTACTGCTAATGTGCTTGACTGAACCACTTAAGTAACACGGGGAAGAATCGCTTTCATATTTCTCACATATTTCCTCCTTCCTCCTCACAGAAATAATGAGTACAGATTTGCTGGAGGAGCTGATGTCATCAGAAGGTAAAGCCGATCATAAGTCAGGCCTCCTGTACATGGTCTATTACTAAACCTGAAATGAAAGTTGCAATGATTGTGTACATAGCAAACAATGTCAAGCGGACACTATTATATCATAATCAATAAAGCTAGATGAAAAGCGAGCAACAGTTTCGACCCTAGCCACAGTATCACTCCTCTCTTTGTTTTTTCGTAGTTTTCTCTCCACTCCTCCGTCTTTCCCCTCCTCCGGGTGACCATGACTACATCTATAACCTGGATGAAACGGAGGGCCTTTGCGACCTTTTTGACGTTCCCGTTGCCAACCTTTGACCTCCAAACTCACCGTAATATGAGCGTAGTGTACTGAAAAGACTTTCTTTTTTGTTTTTCTTTTTGAAAGGAGAAGAAAAAAGAAAGAGTGGCTCTGTGTCAGATCCATATGTATTATAAGCTGATCCTGTGTGTATATAAAGCTTTTTTTATATGTGTATATTTACTCCAACCCCAAAGTGGCTGGCTGCAAATGAACTTTTCCCTGCTAAATTTTGATCTGATGAAGATCAGATGTCCATACGAAGCATCTTTCTTATTTCCGAACTGATGTTTTTATACTGCTTTTGTATAGAATTTCACGTTCAACACACAAATAAGGCAAAATTCACCAGCAATTGGTTAGTGGTTCGATGCAAATACCAGCTAGATGTGTCTTTTTTTTCTTGTTGAATGGTCTTCCTGTCGTAAAGTAGCACCTTTTTCCTCATTTTTTTGTTTTTATTAGTGTGTTTACTGATCTAGACACAACTGGCATACAGATTATTAATGAAAAGTGAATAAATATTATGCTTTTGAACAAAGCATTCCTCCAGTGCATAAAGCAATCAGCCAATAGGAAAATGTAGTTTTCATCATGCTGAAGTAGTTGTTAAAGGGGTGGTTCACTCAAAAATGACAGTTTGCAGTTGATTTACTCACAATTTACTCAAATGTGGTTCTTTGGAGTTCTGTCTAAGAGAGCATATTCATGCAGATAAAGCTAAATTAATGCCTATTACTCTTAATAATACTTTAAATAACTGGTCTGTGCAAAAAACTGAGTTTTCTCACAACGTTACTTGCTTTATAAGACCTCAATCTATCATTAAGATCTATAGGTATTCATTTTGTGTCGCCTGTATATATTGTTTGACTCTCAAAGTGCTGTTAGCTTTGTAATTTCATTTTATAAATGATTTACACATTTTCTACTGAATAAAAAACAAGTAATCTACATGTCAGATAAACTATGAGTGAGTAAATAAACACCAAATCTTCATTTGTGGGTGTACTGTGTCTTTAAGTTACACTAAACCCAGCAAAGGTTGCAAAAGAGGCTATAAGTGAAATCTTTACAGTGGTGCTACATGCTAAAAACAAACAAACGCATCAGTTAAAGAGAAGGAATGTACTTTTAAGTGTTGGATGAACCATTCCTACTATGTCTATTTCTGGTGTGTTTTGCTTTGTGTTTGCATATGACTTTAATCTTGTTAAATGCTGCAGAGAGGTCGCACGTAAAGTTCTGTACAAATGTTAAATTAGATGCCCTTCGCTATTTTTATATTTGAAAACTCCCGATGCGTTTTCAGCCCATTCTGTCCCCCTTTATATATGTGTATAGATACTTTTGCAAGTAAGTTGAGATCTTCATAATGTTTGTATATTGAGAATAACTGTCTAAAGAAGGATGTGGGTTTGGAGGGGGAGGAAGTAAAGACGTCACGATATGACAAGAAATAAAGTATCAAAATGAGCTGTCCAAACTGAATGTCATTATGTGGGTGGTACTAATAGTTGGCCCTGCTAAATACAGTAATCATTTCCTGTTCCTATCTGTGAAATAATATTTTTGTGCTTGGACACAGTAAGTATTTAGCATTTATTTTTGTACTAGATGTCAGACCGCTCTGTTTTTCTGTAGATGGATAGTCTGCGTTTTTTTTCCTGTGTCACTTAATTCAACAGTGCACTTTACAACAGTTTTGTCACAGAGGTCATGTTCAGCCCTGTGCATTGAATGGGTTGCCGAATCACTTTTACAGTATCCAGGGAATTCCAGCAGTTTTCAGAAATGTCATTATACAGCTAAATACCAGAATTGTTCTTTACTGGAATCCCAATGAAATAAAGGACTTTTTTTTTGTAATTGGGATGGTCTTTAACTCATTTTTTTTGTGTTGTTAATTGAAAATGTTACATTTTACTCACTGTTTGCTCACTCAGAAGTTGTTCCCTATGGAAGATATTTCCTGCCCATTTAAAATAAATCAAAAAACATTGGAAATTAAAATGAAAACCAGATTAACAATTTCATTATAAAACACTGTTCGCTAAATATCTGCCAAAATTGAAAATGAAATGAAATTATTTTCATTTTCACTGTGACCACGTCGTCCATCAATTCGATAATTAAAATGAAGTTGCCAATTTAACGTTTAATTTTCACTGCATTTTTGCGTCAAGACTGGCAATATTAAAATGAAAAGCCAAACTGAAAAATAAAATGCGAACACAATATATACAAAGCTCTTTATTAATGTTCACGCTATAATGGTGACACAATTCAAATGAAATGTAAATTTAAGGTTTCCTTTTATTGACGCTTTTCAGTTTTCATTTTCGATTTCATTTTTAACGTCAACCTGTATGCAAAGAAGCCTATGCTAATCAGTGGGAGGGGCGTATTCAAGTGACGTATTTGAGTGCATATTTGATAGATGGGACAGCGTGAGTTGCTAATGTGTATATATATTACAGAAGTAAAATGGCAAAAACTGTACAACCTCATGAAGATTTCGTGTAATTACTGGATCTATATCGGAGTTTGTGAGAGCTGTAAAGTGTAGAAGTACATTCAGTATTGCTTCAACTCGAATCAAAATGAAATCGTCATTGTCATATCAGAAACCTGGTGTAATTCTGCAGCTACATAACCGCCATTATTTCTGCGAATTTCAGCCCCTCCCACTGATTAGCATAGAATTTGCATACAGGTTGACATCGAAAATGAAAACTGAAAAGCGTCAATAAAAGAAAAATTAAATTTACATTTTAATTTGAATTGTGTCACTACTATAGTGTGAACGTTAATAACGAGCTTTGTAAAAATTGTGTTTGCATTTTATTTTTCAGTCAGTCTTGATTCAATTCACCTTTATTTGTATAGCGCTTATACAATGTGAAATTGATGTGAAAACTAATTGTTAAATCGGCAATTTAATTCTATTTATCGATTTGACAGACGATGTTATGTCACAGTGAATAAGAAATGTAATAATTTCATTTTCGATTTTGGCAAATATTTTTGGAACAGTGTTTTATAATGAAATTGTTAATTTGGTTTTTGTTTTAATTTCCAATGTTTATTTGATTTATTTTAAATTGGCAGGCATTACCTTCCATAGTTTCCAACCCTTTTTTGTTATTGAAAACTTGATATTTTAATGTATGTTGGCGACCATACAGGTGGCAGTAGCTATTAACTTTTATAGTAGTACAGATATTCTATGGAAGTCAATGGGGTCCATCAACTCTTTGGTTACAAACATTATAAATATCAAAAAATAGAAAGAAAAAATAAAAAAGTACTCTGCCTCAAGTGTATGTAAACCTTTGAGTTTTCTTTTTCTGTTGAAGTCAATAGATTTCCAGCATTCGAAATATCTTCTCTTGTGTTCAACTGAAAGAAATAAAACTGAAACAGGTTTGTGATTAGTAAAGGTACAGGTAAATCAGGGGTGTCCAAACTCGGTCCTGGAGAGCTGGTGTCCTGCTGAGTTCAGCTCCAACTTGCTTCAACACACCTGCCAGGAATTTTAGTATATCTAAGAGCTTGATGAGCTGATTCAGGCGTGTTTAATTAGGGTTGGAGCTAAACTCTCCAGGACACCGGCCCTCCAGGACCGAGTTTGGACACCCCTGAGTTTAATGATGACATATTTTTTAGTTTTGGGTGACTATCCCTTTAATTCCTTAGGAGTGTGTCATGCTGCTTCTAGGTGCTTGAGTCATATCCTGCATTTCCAGGCATTTCTCTTCAGCTTGCATTTGAATAGGGCTGCTGTTAGGGTAGTGATTAAAAACTTGAGCTTTTGAACTCATCATGGACTAAACTATTAGTACAGGGTTTCCGCGGGTCTTAAAAAGTCTTAATGTTAATGTTAATCTTAAAAGCTCTTAAATGTACTGAATTTTTGTGTTGTGTTGTTTTAAACAGGTCTTAATTTTCCTTTGTCAATTACCAATGATCCTTCTCAATAAATCTGAATTATCTTTCTTACAATAACATTTGTTTATAAGTTCTCCATAGACTGTTGTGCATAAACTTAGTTTATTCGTTTTTTTTAACTATTATTTACTAGATTGTGCTTGTTTTTGACTTGTAATGTTACTATGCTATTACCGTGAATTACTGTACTTGATTTGAATTAAATGCATGTTTAATATTAATTGTAAATCCTATTTTAAATACCTATGAAGTTAGCCAAAACGAATCTTTAAACGATCTAAAATGATCTTTAACTCATAATTGCTCACAACAGTACAAATGAATGAAACCTACATATGTATTTCTTTCAAAACAACAGCTAAAACAACATAATTATTACTGTAGGAAGTTTTAAAATAGTTTTTCTTGATTAAACAAGTGGTCAATGTTTCATGTTGCAATAGTTTGCCAACAGGTGAACATTTACAGTGGTCAACATTTAAAGTGGATCATCAAGTTTCATCAAAGTTCTCCTAAAACTATTGAACAACACCCATTCTTGTCTTAAAATATTTTTGATCCACTTCAAATTTTGACAGTACATCAATGGTTTCAGACTCAATTCCTGGAGGGCCACAACTCTGCATAGTTTAGCTTCAACCAGCTGCAACTCACCTGGCTAATGTCTATAGTTGTCTTGAACATCTTGATTAGTTGGATCAGCTGTGTTTAGGGGCCCTAAGTAATACCAGGTATGGGGCCCTAGCATTTTTGAAAAATAATATGCATGTTAAAGGTTAGGCATTACAATATATAAAGTATTACAATATATAATATATTATATATATTAGAATAGGTAAGTAACAGATTTTACAATGTACGATAGAAAATAGGCTTCTTGGCATTGGTCAGGGGCCTCTAATTCCCTGGGGCTCTAAGCGGCTACTTACCTCGCTTATTGGTTAAGTCCGCCCCTGTCTGTGTTTGATTAGGGTTGGAGCAGAGCTGCAGCCTTCCAGGAAGCCCCAAAAGTGTTATATGAAGTGTTATAACAGTCAGGTACAACTTAAAAATATATTTTCTTCATTTAAATAAATCTTTTTTACATTTGTATTATTCCAAATTAATTATTAATGTAATTATTACAGGTTTTTCTGCGGGGTCTTAAAATGTCTTAAATCTTAAAATGCAAATTTTAAGCCTTAAAAAGTCTTAAATTAACTGAGATGTTGTGTTGTAGGTCTTAAATCTTTTTTAAACAGGTCTTAATTTTCCTTTGTCATTATATAGCTACCAAATCTGGCTGAAACCCATAGAATCACCAACAATCATCTTAGTTTAAAAGTGCTCCATGCATTTACTGCTGAGGACCTGGACAGATTGTTGTGCATAGATTTAGTTTATTATAGTTTTTAAAACTTTTAAAACATTTGTTAATATTTTTTTAAGTTTATGTTGGAAAAAAATGTATGGATACAAGTAGAGCTCGCTTGTTTGTACACAATATTTAAAATATTTTGCTAAGAAATCAAATCTAAAATATATATTTTTTATTATTAAATTATTATTGTATTATGAAATATATTAAATTATATAAACAAACGGCCTTAATATTGTATGAGAGTTTTAAAAAGGCTTTTCAATTTCGTTCAGAAGCAGCTTTAGCAAAAGAAATTGCATAGACAAAGAAACATTTTCAGTCAATGAACAATAGACAATGAACTTTTGCTAAATACTGAATTTCAAGTCGGCTAAATGTTCTACCGTTTGAGGTTGTTTTGTTTTTGAAACAGTAATAACGTGTTGATTTGGTATTTATAGACAGTATCAAACTCTAAACATGTGTTGGGATTATAACAAGAAGGTTTTTTTTTATCTGTTTTTCGGGTCTCCTCTTTTCGGTCCCATAATCCCATAATCTTTTTGGAGTATGTCGGGTCTCCACTCCCTCCTCCAGGGGGCGGGAGGGACATTATTCAACCCGGAACTGTGAATGTGATCAATTAGAGCTAGAACTCTCCGAAAACTTTGAACGAAATGTAACTCCGGATAGCTCGAGACGAATCAAATCACGGTCGCCGTTTCGTGCAAACAAAAACGCAAATGTTCATCCGCCTCGCCGCTCCGCGAACTCCCAGAGTCTGATTTTTTTCTTCCCGCTTCTAACAGGTAAGACGAAACAAAATCACTTTTGTTTGCAACTTCCCTCGAAGGTTGATCAAATCAAAACAGTCTAAAACTAATAAACATCTGCTTTCATCAATTGTTTTGTGTTTAAATCTCGAGTTAAACAAGAAGCTTCAAGCGCAAGTTTGTTTGTGTTGTTTCCTCAGGGTTGTAAAACGGTTTCAGACTGATTATAATACGAAAAACAGTCGAGTTTATATACTGTGGGTTCTTAAATTTGTCATTGTAAGTGTTTTGACATTGCCATACGTTATTAGTGCACAATATACCAAACAATTCGCATGAAATCTTAAAACATGTGACTAATAATCTTTTCCAGCACTTTTGGATTTACTGAGGTGTGATTGAGAAATGCAGCAGAAATGTTGGGAGGTTGTTGGTCTGTCAGAGAGTGGCACGGATGAAATTCCAGGCATCCTAAATTCCTCCATTCACTCCTACTGGAGATCAGACCTGCACATAGTTCAAAGGGCAAGGATTTGTTTTGGGATTCCTGTTAGTGGCCCCTCAAGTAGTCAGAATAGATTGTTTCGACCATTCTAACTTCGACTAATCATTCCCCGAAGCAAACAGACTGAATAGCAAGTGAACTGTGCTGTCACAACTTCTCTCTAAAGCGTGCTGAGGCATGCTGGGAATGGAGTCTGAGAAACACAAACATTCAGTCTGTGTCAGCAGCTCTTACTCCAAGCCTCGGATTGAAGGCTGTGTCCTAAAAGTAGTCGAATAGGCGCTCATAAATAGTCCAAATCATGTGGTTTTATTTTGAGTCAACACAAAAACAGTCAATCTAACTGGTTAACAAGTGAATAATCAGCATAAATCCTGAATATATGAGAAGTTCACACTGATTTGTTATTTTGAGTTGGTTTTAGTGTTTCAAATTCACTCAAAACCCAGCTTTCATACTTTCAGTGGCAAGTCTTGTTTAGGACACATATGGAAGTACTTGAGTCTGTTTAACAATTCGGCAGAGGCTCCTTAATAAAGCGGCTGTGTGTGTGTGTGTGCACAGAAGTGGCCTCAGATGGCACCACAGTCTGTTCACCAACTTTCTGATCATATCTTGTAGAAAGAAGGAACAGATTGACATTTCTGATTATTTGGGTTTAAGTGTAATTTACCACAATATGAAACCACCTTTTTTTTGTTCAGATGATATTATTTCAGGTACAATTAGAGAGAACTTTATTAATTTGAAGTATATTTTGAATGAAGCGTATCAAAACTAATGTATTTTGTTATGTGTCTGTGTATTATGGTATTTCTTGTTAGCTGATAACTTCTGAAAAGTTTATTCATAAAGGTGTAAAACCGGTCAGAATAGTTATTCAGACACAAATGAAGATCTGCTGCAAAGAGATCCGCAATCTTTCTTCTTCTGAGCAGCAGTTTCATGTTTACTCATTGTATTTAGATGTGTTTTGGGTGATAGGATTACAGGTATAGGAGAGAGACCAGGTCTGGACAATATATAGTTTCAGCATCGTATCGCAATGTGTGTATCTGCAATAGTTACATCGCAGGATTAGATTAATTATTAAAGACTAAAAGATAAAGAAATGATTAAACACTAATTAAAATATATATTTATATAAAGATGATGACAATGTTATTTTACGTTTGATTTTTCAGTATCTGTACTGTTAATACTGTTAGACCTACACAATCTCTCAACAATTCCTAACTTTTTGATTTAGTGGCTAAGTTGGTTGAATTCGTATGATCTCATTCGTACATTTTAGTACGATTTACTCATCCCCTAATGACGGTTGGGTTTAGTGCCATGCCTCCTTTTTAAAATCGTACATTTTCATAGGACTGAACTCGTACAAATTTGTATGAATTAGCCACTAAACTGACAAAGCGTAAAATAATAACGTTTGCTTGTGAGATCAGGTTGGTTAGACTCCCCAGAAAAGCATAAAGCACTGTCTATTTCACCCTTATTTTTTTGATTTGTCGTATTTAAAGGGCACCTAGGTTACCCCTTTTTCCAGATTTAATATAAGTTTTTTGTGTCTCCAGAATGTGTCTGTGAAGTTTCAGCTCAGAATACCCATTAGATTATTTATTATACCTTTCTGAAGCTTAAATTTTATAGTTCTTAGCATCATGTAGCAGTTTTTGTGAACTGTGCCTTTAAGGCTTGTCCTTCATGCCCACCGTTTCCACGTGCTTGGCGGCATGCCTTAATCTTCTCCCTCGGCTATTTCAGACAACAGACAGACATGAAGGAAGCAGATCTCACGTAACGTTTGTGAAAAATACTACAGCAAGAACTTTCCCAATGAGTATTTGATGCATTTGTTGTCGAGTTGCAACGATGAGTCACACACAATGTCGTTACAAAGTTACACACACACACACACACACACACACACACAGAGACAGCGCGCACGTAAATGTGACAGGATACAGGTTAATATCCACTGCTGTATGGATATCCGTTATGTTAATGTACAAAATAAACCTGATTTAATGTCCACAAACTAGGCTTGGGCGGTATCCAAATTTTGATACCGTCAAACCTTCTCCCTATTTTAGCTCGGTATCCGGTATTACTATGCTTAATAAAAAAAATTATGATGTAAGGCTTAGACAGCGTCACCAAACTGTTGGCTTGTGCCTAAACCATTCAGAAACTGAATACCGTATATGCAACCTTAGGTTCGCGGTCACCTGATGGTCTTGTTTGTATTAGAGATCTGCACGAGATGCTCTCTCTCATTCACACACACACACACACACACACACACACACACACACACACACACACACACACACACACTGATAGCACCAAGCCAACGACACACAGCATCACTCTCTTTCTCTCTCATTCACACACACACACACACACACACACACAGTGCTGTATGTGTGTGAATGAGAGAGCCTGATGCTGTGTCACACACACACACACACACACACACACACACAAACACAAACAGCATCTATGCGGATGCGCGTGTGCTCGCTCGCTCGGGAACGATATTATTAGACCGCCCTCTCCCGTTCAAATTACACCAGAGTTACCGACTGCTCCCGCGCTTTATACGGAAATTTATTTCCGCACCGCAAGAAATCTGGTCCGGTCCCAAGGCTCCCATGGTACAGCAACGGGAATGCAGACCTCGAATTTACCACGTCGCCCTTCTCGTTCGGTCGAAACCCGAAATACTACCAAACTGCAGAGGTTGTGTTCTTTTTCGAGAACCGGTTGGTGCGCGACTCACCATCTTACCTCACCTCTCTCTCTCTCCTCCACACTGTCTTGTGATGACAATCATGCATACGCATTTGTGGGCATTAAATATATAATATTTAATACTTGTCTCCTATATAAGTGCATTGTTTTTTTATGACGGTATAACGGTATTGAAACTGACACCGTTGCTATTTTTAGATCCCGCGGTATACCGTATTACCTCCAAACCTACCTCAAACCAGGATTGAAGCGCCTTCTTTTATAATTGTTCTGACATGTGGCTGTGCTGAATCTGAAGTAAATTTCTGTAATTCATTACACACATGCACTGTTTTAAAACATTTTTAAACTTGTAAAACTCACTATTGATCACATTTGATGATGATTTTTAGCATTTTTAAATATTTAAATTCTTATTTCACAGACGTTATTTTTAAAATATGTGGCTAAGAATTTTTTTTGTTTTGTTTTTGGTGGGGCGAGTAGAAAAAAATCCTTAGCTTTGAACCCTGATTTGCAAATGCAAAGTGAGTTTTGCATTGACAAAACCAAACAAATCCAACCCGGATTAAGATCAGGTTAAATTTTAAAAAGTGTGAAATAAACGGCACTATTCATACAAGATGCAGAGGCCTCTATTTTAACGATCTGGGCGCAAAAGCATTAAGGGCATGTCCAAACCCATGTTTGCTATTTAAAGGACGGAAAAATATTCTCTGCGCCCTGGCGCATGGTCTAACAGGGTTGTGCTTATTGTCTTAATGAGCTGGGTGTGATCTGAGCATAGCATGCATTAAACAGATCAGAGTCTCATCTCACATTCCCTTTAAGAGTCAGTTGCTTCACACCATAACGCACACATGGCAGACTTTGTAGGGGAAAAAACTGAATGCTTCTAGCGAGAAAACGGTTAAACAATCTATCTGCACGAGGATAAAGAACAAGCCTCCTCCATTCGGCCTCTTTACTTTCTTTTTCTCTTTACTTTTACTCTTTACTCCTTTAATTTTGTAGATCAGGAAACGGTTTTGTACGTACTTCACTAAAGACATCCATTAGCCTACAAATTTAGTTTTGTTTAAGTGCAAAGATTTGTTTCAGAACTATTTCTAAATTCAGTTCTAATTTCCAGCAAACGAATAAATGAACAATAATAACGAAGTTCGGTCAAAAAACTGAGTTATATCCAAACACGCGTTCTATTCTTATGCACTATATGGCGATGCAAACTTCTCCAAAACCCGACAGGTGGACAAATCTAAAGTTGTTTTTTAATAAACTAATATAATATGCATATAGTAAATAATACTGCAAATAATAATAATAATTATAGCATTTGAATAAAAATGCAAATTGTCATTAATAAACTGAAAAAAACTCCCCACAACACACCATAGTAGTTTATATATTTATGTAGAAAATATTTTTGTAACATTTCGATCCTTTAATTTTTTTATATGTAAAGATATTTGTGTATTGCTGTACATCCTGTGTGTTTTCAGCAATGTGTAAGCGTTTAAACCCACATAGGCGCATAACTAACGCGCTCTGTGCTGGACTTTAGACCTACTTTTAGATGGTCAATGGTGCAGTCTATTTCAGTTCTTCAAAATAGCAACACGCCAACAAAACGCCTTAACACACCACCTCTGTAGACCGGAACACCCATAAGTCCACAAAGCGGCGCAAATTAATTTGCTATTTAAACAGTGTGGCGCAAAACGTGAAAATTACTGTTGCGCTGGTCTGAAAATAGTAACAAAAAACATCTTGTCCCTTATTGTGCCGAGTGTATAATAGGGCTCAGAGTGTTTATTTGGCAAATAATGCAATGATTTGGCTATTTAATAAAAAAGGTAGGATGAATGGAATGGCACTTTTACTTTAAATGCAACTTCTCATATCTAAAGTGCTGGAGTAGATTTAATGCTGGTAGTCTGCAGTCTAGGAAGGAATACGTAAAAAGCGAGAGCACATAATTCTCTATTACTATACCAGCATGCTCACTTAATGTAACAGAAGCACAGAGTGAGAGAGGCACACAAGTTCTCGTTAAAAAGAGGAAGACGGTCGACACAAAACACAAAGTCAACCTGAAAATAGAAATGGTGACATACTTAGCGTCCCTCATAGCATACCTCAGTGGCATTTTGGTCTGTTTCAAAACGTGGCTATACTCTGCTTGTGCTAAAATGCACTTTTAAGAGTGTGTTTTATCACATTTGATCAGCTTGAGTCGGTAGATTGCAATTATGATATTCTCCTGCATTGAGCAATACATCTCCACTTCAGCAGCTCTGCCTGACATTTACCAAACTTCACCTTTTTATTCATATCTGAAGGTTTGTTCAGGGGGATTTTGTTCATGCATAATTTGCCATGGATTACAGTATCATGTGTTTGAATTAGTGTCACAATTACCTGTTTCAAGGTAAACCACAGATTTATGTCATTAATAAAATGATGATTGATTATTGCATTTTGAAAAACTCACAGTAAATCATTAACTTTGCGATCAACTATTATGTTAATGCATGTTTATATAAACAGTTATTAAATACAGCAGGAAAAATAAGTATTTAACACGTCATGTTTTTTTCCTAGGAATAGATTTTTTAAAGAAGTTGTTGACATGGAATTGAACCATTTAAAAAATAAAAATAAAACCCAAATATTACAAACATAAAAATAAAACAAAATAAAGAAATTTGAAATATTAGTTATGTGTGATAATGGAATGACATGAGGAGAAAGTACTGAACTACTGAAATGTATTAATTATTTTATATAAAAGGCATTTTTGGTGATGGCAGCTTAAAGACGCCTCTCATATGGAGAGTGAAATCACACGAATTGCTCAGGTGTGAGTTTTTTCCACAAACTTTAACAGAATTCTTGATGGTTCTGTGGGTCTCGTCTATCAAATCTGATCTTTGATTCGTATTGTATATTGGATTCAAGTTAGGTGATTGGCTGGGCTATTCTACAGCTTGCTTTTCTTTCTCTGAAAGCATTTGAGAGTTTCCTTGGCTGTGTTTTGGATCATTGTCTTGCTGAAATGTCCACCCTGGTGTCATCTTCATCATCCTGCTCTAGGTTGCCACATTCATATTATTAAATAACGAAGAATCACCTAAATGTAATAACTGCCAGACTGCTCTTACCATCAAACATATTTTGTTGGAATGTAGAAGTTTAAATTCCATTAGACAACATTTTTATAAGGAGAGTACTTTGATGGACATTTTTAAAAAGGTTCCACCAGGAAGAGTTTTACATTATCAAAAATAGAACTGAAAAATCATATTTAACTTTGAATATTTTTTTAATGAATTTTATCTATTTATATTTTATATATTTGTCTAAGTATTTTTTATTTTTATTTATTTATTTATTTATTTATTTTTAATATAATACGAATTTGTTTTTATCATGTAATATTTTATTGTATATCCATTTGGCCACGAAATAGCCGTAAGTTGCTGATGTGGCAATAAATATGTAATAAATAAATAAATAAGTCATCATCCTGCTAATGTAGATGTTGGACTGAAGCAGCTAATATTTATTTACAATGCCAAAGGGCAGAGCGTTGCTGAATAACTACTGAGAAATTTCAGCTGCTGTCTGGGCTTTTGCTGCCTTTCTACACCTCCCTTTCTTCATGGGTTCAATACTTTTTCCCTGCATCATTTTATTATAACCTAATATGTAAACTAATTCGATTTGTTTTCTGTGCATATATATGCTGTTACCAACATCTGGGAAAATTTCAAGTTAACGGCACCTTTAGAAATATGTTTTCTGAGATAAATGGTGACGTGTTCGATACTTCTTTTCCCTGCTCTATATATTTATAGATTCAGTTAAAGTATGTTGTATTCCTTTCATTTGAAGTGTGTGCTGCACAGTATTGAGAGTAATGAGTGGAAGATTGACTTGAAAATTAGTTATTTTCATCAAATCACACAACCTTCTTTGGCTTTTATAAAGCAGCTTTATGCATTTTCTTTTGAAAAACAAGGTAAACATTGACCTCTGAGTCTGAGGTAGTAGTAGAAGTGCAGGTTTAGCAAACAATACCTTGAATTAAGGCTGCATGATATTGAAGAAAAACTGACATTGCTATTCATTTAAATTTTCTATCTCTCTCTCTCTGTTTTTTTTTGTTCCAGGCTCTCAGACCTTCATCAGTCAAAATGCCTCAACAGAAGGATATTGTAAAGATCGCCATCCAGATGCCAGGGGCGTACCCGCAGCTCATTCAGCTGGACCAGGTGAGCTGTCCTGCACTTCCTGTCATAAAGAGGATGTTGAGTGAGTCGAGTTCATAAAACAGAGTGAAACTGGCCGCCTCTCAGCATTTGAGGAATAACAGCACTCCTCATTTAGTGCAATGCTGAAGTTCATGCAGATAATTTAAAGGGTTTCACGTGAATGAGGAAGTTGCGTGTTTTTAAATATTATAGCAGTGTGTTTTGGAAAGTGGATGAGGTTGGATGAGTTGCATTTGTGCTTACAAGTGGAAAGTATTTTGTGGAAAGTATTAAAATAGTACGTTTCATTTTGAGTTTACTTGGAATTTGAAAGCAGGGATGATTACTAGACATTTTTAAGCACAAATTAAATGGTGCATTTTTTTGTTTTCTCAGTATTGTGATTAAGTTATTATATTACTCATTTGTCAATCATTAACCAGCCAGCCCAAAGTCATAGATTAACATGTGTGTTAAACTTGAGAAAGACATGGATATGAAGGAGAAATCATTAAACGACACAATTATTAGTCCTGTGAAATTTTTATTCTTTTTCAAATTTTTCAGAAATTATATTTAAAGGGGTGGTCCAGAGTCTATTTTTAAGGCTTGGTTGTATTTTTAAATGCAAAAAAATGTGTGCTTATGCTTCATTTGTACAAAACCATGTTATTTTTAATATAGTAAAAATATAGTTTAATATAATAATGAATATATATGAATAATTAATATACAGCCACTCTGCTAACATGAAAATGACTGTCATATTTCCTAGTTTCTTCGAAAGCTTACCCTCAAAAGGCTCTGATTGGTCAGCTGACATAATGTGCTGTGATTCGTGGATTGTCTCCACGTCACCAGGAAGCATCATGCCTCTACTAGCACGCACTTTGCCATTGTGTGAATACCGTCAGTTAGTGTAACTGTTAGTTGAATCAGTTTGAGCTTGAATCAGACAGAAAATGAAGAGGACACAGCTGAACCTCATGTCTGCTATTATTGTTGGAGCTGCTCCTTTTTAACCGAATCCAGGACTGGGAGCGATTATGGAAACTGTCCTTTGTCAAATGCTTTATCTTTGTTTATAATACTCTGGAACATAATTAAAATTAAACTGTAAAGACTTCTCTCTTTGCGTCGTGACCTTTGAAAGCCCAAATACAGGAAAAGAAGAAGCTCTGAGGAAATAGCAGCGTTTGGACGGCATTTTAGCTTTCTCTGCTATAACATTACACTGCCTCTGGCCACGCCCCTTCGCTGCGTGGGGTTAATTGTGTAGCTGACACTGAATCCATTAATGCAGGCTAAACAAGTAATGACAGAAAACACCTTTAATAACCTAAGAAACCCACCACATCCCGAATAACCTACAACAACTTCTTCCGTCATCAATATATTTTACAGGAAAGCCTAAATGCTTTCATACATCTGATTTGAATTATTTGAGCCGATCTCTTTGCGACAGTTACACATTTAGGGTTAATCTACATGTAAAAAAACAAAAAGTAATAATCCGCGGATCATGTGCGTTCCGAGCTGTGGGTTGTGATCTGTAGGAATCATGGATCAACCGTGATCCGTTACACCCCTACACATTTTTAGATAATTAGAAAATGTCCATATTAATGGGTATTTGTATTATATATTATATTTATTTATAATTGTTCTTTAATACTTGTTCATAAAATCGTAGGTCACTATTGTTAGCACAGTCACTCATATTTTATGATTGTATTTTTTGTGAGGGGGTTAGCTCAGTTATTTTTATTTATTTATTCTTTTAGTAGATAGTGGTAAAACAAAACGAGTTGAAATCAAATCATTATTGATTGGAAAAACCAAATAAAATAATAAGTAAATAAAAAGAGAAAAATATAATCAATATATGCAAATAAAAAGAGAAAAATATAATCAATATATCAGTGATAAACGTGATGCTTCTTACAAATCACAACCAATTAGTTGGTTCTGGTTTGTTTTGAATGATCTTTTATAAGCGTCTGCCAGTTGGAAACAATAGGGTGACCAAACGCTGAGCGCACTCAGTATCTTGAGGCTTTGATCTCTATTGTTCAGGACATCCTAACAGAATGTGTAATTACATTGAGGGCCAGCCATTGTCCCCTGGGTCATCCAAACCATAATATAAGTGGGCTGAAATATGAATGAACCTGTTGTTTGACTACGATTGGTCCTTAAGGATTAGAAAGAACCTCAAAACTTCCTCTCATCCCGAACGCTTCGAGACACTGCCAGCAGAAAAACCACTAATGACAGGCCAGTCACTGGTGGACCACACAACACCCAAATGTCTGATGGGTGAACCACACGAATGGCCACTAATTACAGGACGGTTCACATGTTGACCCTGGGAGAAGCTTTTTTCCTTTCCCTTTTTTCCAACTTGTTTTGTTGTTGTTGAAATATACTTGAAGAAGAAGAATGTGTAAACATGACAAGTTCTTGATTTTTTTAAATGTTTTTCTGGGTTTATATAGTTTTGTAGAATTTACTAGTGATGGGAGAATTAAAGCTTTTTAAAACTTCGAAAACAATTGAACCACTCACTTTGCAAAATGACTCGCTGTTTGACACCACATGCTAGAGACACCCGGTGGTCAACTTTAATTTAACGCTATAACCTATAAATGTACTTTGCTTATCATCTTATTTGATTGAATATTAAGTGTCTGCACAATATGCATTATTATTATTGTTTATTTTTATTTCTTTTTTTTTATTAACAAAGCATCCAGGCTGATATAACAATATAGTGACATGTATCAATTAGACCAGTTGTTCTCAAACTTTTTAAACCAGCGACCCCCAATGTAAGATTGTCAAGAACTCGCGACCCCCAACTGCCAAAGCATATCCAAACAATAAAAATAACTTTTTTTATAAGCTGTTCACAATATTTTAACTATATTTACTATACATTACAGGGCTCGAAATTAACATTTTTGCTTGGTAGCGCTGGTGCTCCTAACTTTTTTTAATGTAGGTGCACCAGCCAAAATTTAGTGGCACCCACCAATTATCGCTATGTTACTACAATTTTTATAAACAGATTTATTGCATTTTAAATCAACACTAATCAAAACTAACAAGCAAAAAAATATATATGCATGCATGAGGAAAATATGTCTCAACGAAATCCCGTTATCACAAGAAAATACATTTTTATAACATAATTGAGTGACCAAAAGACCGGGCCACTCACCGGCCCTACACGCACTGCTTGACATGAATGAATCTATTAACGTCAACTGTGCTGTGTTCTCACAGGTGGTGTCTGATATTGCACAGATGCTTTCGACTTATTTTTTGCATACGTCATTTTAATAGCAATACTGGTCTTTTCATGAGCTGCAATATTAGTTTCATCTTAGTCAGTGAAAGCCCTTTTGCGATTGTGTATGTGGTGTTAAATTTTACATGTAACTGCCACTTTCACGGTTGACAGCATCTGGCGATTAAATGAAGAATTAAACAGAACCTCCTGTGCTAAAAGTGTGTAGATGTGGCAAACAGTTACCTGAAAATTCCGTCCCATAGACTTTACAGTGAATGCTTTAGTTATTTTCATAGCGGACTTGAAGCCAATGGAAGTCTTTAATCCACTCTTCGAAAAGTGTAGATGGTGGATTAACATTCACAACATGATCCATAATCAGATGTGCCATTATTTGTAGCTTTAGGTGTTTCTAAGACAAAATCTGTCAGTGTTGTTTTCATTCTCTCATCTTCAGCGCTTTACATTTTCGCGGTTGTTGCTCCTGTCATCTGAAGACAAGAGGCGTTGACTGAGTGATCGACAGCTGATTTTAAAAAACAAAAGTACAGTATCAAGAGTGAGAAATCAATAGAAAACAATATGCTTTATTATAAATGTTCAAGGATTTTATATTTATTTATTTTTGTTTATTAATGTTATTTATTTTTATTTATTTATTTATTTATTTTTATTATTAGTTAATTAATTTATTTTTAAATATTTATTTTTATTTATTTATTTTTAATTATTTATATATTATTTTTATTTATTTTTATTCATTTATTTATTTTTATTTATTTATTTTATATATATATATATATTTATTTTTATTCATTTTATTAATTTATTTATTATTATTTATTTTTATAAATTTATTTTTGTTCATTTTTAATTTATTTTAATTTATTTTTATATATTATTTATTTATTTTTTACATATTTATTTATTATTCATTTATTTATTTTAAAATTTTTATATTTATATATTTCTTTTTATTCATTTGTTTATTTAATATATTTATTTTTTTATTTATTTTCCATGGTGGGCTTTTCTAAACAGCCCAAGAAGTTGATACTTCTAACTATTATCAGCTGTTTTTTCTTTTCATTTCATAAATGTCTCATTAAAATGCCTACAAACTCAAAAAAAGTATCCCGATACATTGTTGACCATTTACTTTCGAAACAGTAATGACGTAACTGCGCCACACTTACTGAAATTATGTGACCTTGCTGATTTGATATGTGCTCTGAAATCACTGATTAAAAACTAAAAATTTATAAAAAATAAAAAAAAGCTTCATGCACTGAAAAAAATTACTTTTGCTGCTTGCTCCAACTAATTTAATATGAGTTGAACCAATACAATTCTCAGTTGTTGTTTTTTTGGGTCAACTTAATTGTTTTATGTTCAATCCACTTAAATTTGTAAACGCGTTGCGACGTTGATTTGTGTTGTATAACGTGAAGGAATTGTGTGGAACCCAGCGTTTTTTACAGTACAGCAATGTTTTGAAATCAGCCATCACGAATAATCACTCATATTTTTAACTAGCTATTTTTGTTTTTTGTAATTTAGTTATGTTTTTGTTGTTTGTATTATTTATATATTTTAGTTTATCTGCAGTTTTTAGTCACTTTAAATTATTAAATTTAATAATCCAATGTTTATTTCAGCTTTCAGTTTAACATTTTTTTTCATTTTAACATTAATGCTTTTATTCATTTACAATAAAAATATATTAAAAAATCTTTAATGAAAAAAATGTGCAATAATATTTTGTTTAATTACAGTTCAGTGTTTTTAAAGAAATTAATACACAAAGACAAAATTACCTCTTCGTTAGCTCAGATTTCTGTTGTTTTAGCTAGTGTACTGTTAGTCAACCTTATAACTTAATTCAGATGATAATTGATTTAGTCACAATTTCATCTCGTTTCAGAAAAAGCCCCTCACTTCCGTCATAAAAGAGGTTTGTGATAAGTAAGTGTGTGTTTTTGACTCCACATGTGTTTTTTTTCCAATAGCTAAAATATCTATGTATAATTCTCCCATGATGTGAAATACCTGTTTTTGTAAAGGGTGTTGTATTATTTTTGAAGGTGGAATCTTCCGGGCCCTGAAAACTATGCTATCCAGTATGCAGATGGGATCCAGACGTACATCACTGAATCTGTAGGTCAATTCAACTGTTCTGAGTGTGTGTTTTGATGAACTGTCCTTCATCTGTGTGTGTGCGTGTGTGTGTGTGTGTGTGAGATAAATGAAATGAGTGTGGAGACTGTGAGTTCCCAGGCAAGTGGAGGCAAAGCCTTGAATTACGGTTGTGCACATAAACCATTAAATCTTGGGCTGTTCTCCAAATGGGCTTTTGTACACCCTAAGTAGGGCCATGTGTTGTCATTAAGCAGCATGTGCATTAGCTCTCCAGATGTTCACTCTGAGAATGAGAAAAAAAAGTATAGATGCAATACTAGAAACAATTCTAGTTCTTTTTTTTTTGTCTATCGTAACTACCTTTTTGTTTTTGTCTGTCTGTCTTTTTATTTTTGTCTCTGTCTTTTGTTTGTTTGTCTGTCTTGGGTCTTTTTTGTCAATTGTTAGTTTGTGCTGTCTTGACTTGTCTGTCTTCTGTCTGTCTCGCCTGTTCTTTCTGTCTTTTCTTTTCTTTTGTTTGTTTGTCTTGGGTGTTTTGTCTGTCATTTTATTTGCCCATCAGTGTCTGTCTGTCTTTCATTTGTGTTTGTCTGTCTGTATTTACTGTTTTATCTGCGCTGTTTGTCTGTCTTTACGGTTTGTGCTCTCTGTCTTGATTTTTGTCTGTCGTCACTTCTGTCTGTCTTGCCTGTTCTGTCTGTCTTTTCTTTTGTCTGTCTGTTTGTTTGTTTGTCTTGGGTGTTTTGTCTGTCATTTTATTTGCCCATACGTTCAACTCTGTCTGTCTGTCTGTCTTTCATTTCTCTTTGTTCTGTCTGTGTCTTCTCTTCTGTCTGTTTTGACAGTTCTGTCTGTCTTTACAGTTTTGTCTGTCTGTCATGGCTGTTTGTTTTGTTTGTTTGTCTGTCTTCACTTCTGTCTGTCTTTTCTTTTGTGTCTGTTTGTTTGTTTGTTTGTTTGTTTGTCTTGGGTGTTTTGTCTGTAATTTTATTTGCCCATACTGTCAACTCTGTCTTTCATTTCTCTTTGTTCTGTCTGTGTCTTCTCTTCTGTCTGTTTTGACTGTTCTGTCTGTCTTTACAGTTTTGTCTGTCTGTCATGGCTGTTTGTTTTGTTTGTTTGTCTGTCTTCACTTCTGTCTGTCTTTTCTTTTGTGTCTGTTTGTTTGTTTGTTTGTTTGTTTGTCTTGGGTGTTTTGTCTGTCATTTTATTTGCCCATACTGTCAACTCTGTCTTTCTGTCTGTCTTTCATTTCTCTTTGTTCTGTCTGTCTGTCTTCTCTTCTGTCTGTTTTGACTGTTCTGTCTGTCTGTCTGTCTGTCTGTCATGGCTGTTTGTTTTGTTTGTCTGTCTTCACTTCTGTCTGTCTTTACCTTTTCTGTTCATTTCTGTCTTTCCTGTTCTGTCTGTCTTTAATGTTTGTTCATTATGTCTTCATTTCTGTCTGTAGTAGCTGTTCTGTCTGTCTTGACTTTTGTCTGTTTGTTTTTTTTATTTGTGTTTGTTTGTCTGTCTGTCTTTACTGTTTTGTTCGGACTGTTCTGTCTGTTTGTTTTTACAGTTTTGTCTATCTGTCATCAACAGTCTGTTTGTTCTGTCTGTCTTTACTTTTGTCTGTTTGTTTTATATTTGTGTTTGTCTGTCTATTTGTTTGTTGTCTGTCTATCTGTTTGTTTGTCTGTCTTTCTTTACTGCACTGTTCGATCTGTTTGTCTTTACAGTTTTGTTTGTCTGTCTGTCATGACTGTTTGTTCTGTCTGTCTTGACTCTTGCTTGTCTTTACATTTTGTCTAGATGTCTTTCATTTCTGTTTGTCCTTACAATTTTGTCTGTCTGTCTGACTGACTGTCTGTCATGACTGTTTGTTGTGTCTGTCTTTACTTTTGTCTGTTTGTCTTTTATTTCTGTTTATCCTGTTCTGTCTGTCTTTAATGTTTGTTCATTCTGTCTTTATGCCTGTCTGTATTGGCTGTTCTGTCTTTCTTTACTTTTGTCTCTTTGTCTTTTTGTCTTTCGGTCTTTACTGATTTGTCTAGACTTTTAAATCTGCATATTTTGTACAATATTTTGTGCAGAAATGACAAAAATGTCCCCAGATTCTGTCTGGCCCTAGGCTTTACTTCTGTCTGTCTGTTTTGACCCTTTTGTGTGTGTGGGCCTTTTCTTTTGTCTTCACTTTTGTAGCACTGTCTGGGCTTAGTCTGTATGATATGTTGGTTTTGACTGTTTTGTCTGATGTTTGCTTGTCTTTACTTTTGTCTCTCTATCTATACGTTTGTCTTGACTGTTCTGTCTCTGTTTTCATCTTGACAGCTCTCGTTTTCTCTTTGTCTTTTCCCTTTTTCCCCCTCTCTGTCTAATTTAGTTTTTTCTTTTAATGCGTAGATGTTTTTGTCATTCAACATATCTCTGTAAATCAATTAGTTTTTGTCTGTTTCTCACAGTTTATCTGTCCATCTCTCTCTCTCTCTGTGCGACACACATTACTGCAAATGTTAATGCTGTCTAATAATAGCCTTATGACTGTGGCTCTCTGTTTAACTTCTGCCCTAGAACCGCCTGGACATCAAAAACGGCAGCATCCTGCGCTTAACCAAAGCACCAGTGAGTCTCACACGACATTATCAGTTAGCACGCATCTAAACACATCTCAATCTGTGCGTTTTTGGGTCAAACATACACAGCAGCACGGTCAGTAATGGCCATAATTCATACGTGTGTGTTTTTCAGGGCCGCTGTGCTGAGGATCTGTATAAAGGCATTCAGAGCTCAGACGCCAATGTTCGCTGTGACTCACTGAAGCTCCTGGCCTCAGTTTCCACCGACATCACGTTTGCACAAGAGTTTATCAGTCGCGATGGACACTCCCTGTTGGTCAAGATAGTAGAGGACGCTCAGGAGTCAGTTTCCTGGCACTTTTCTGTGACATACTGTGTTTTATTACAGTGCAGTGTAAATATTGAACTGGTGAAACTGTTTTTTTTTGTTTTGTTTTATTCTAGGTCTCCTGTGATCATGACACACACACTCACTGCTTTCATGGAGCTCATGGACCATGGCATTGTGTCCTGGGAGAATCTGTCCAGTGTTTTTATCAAAAAGGTACTTAATTTGCAGAAACATTTCATTTTTTGAATACAAAATCAACTTTTTTTTTTTTTTTACAAATATTTCACCAGTCTAATAATAGATGTCTAATATATGATTTTGGTTTTGTAGTATTTTTCTGGTGTATATAGTTAGTCAAAATTATTAGCTCCCCTGTACATTTTTTCCCCATTTTCTGTTCAATACAATGATTTTTTTTCAACACATTTCTGTACATAATAATTTTAATAACCCATTTCTAATAACTGATTAATATTTTCTTTGCTATCATCACAGTACATAATATTTTACTAGATATTTTTTAAGATGCTAAATTTAAAGTTTGTTAAACATCATTTGGGAAATATTTGAAAAATAAATATTTAACCAGGAGGGTAGAGATCTGTGCGGGACTGAATTTTTAATCTCTCTCCCGCTGGGTTTTAAATCGCACCCAACCGCTCCCGCCGTATAGACCTTTTTCTTGGCTGCTGCATTGAGGGTGCCATAGCGACCAGCGTCTTCCAGTAGAATGCTAAGAACTTCCGCTTACAGCGTTTACAACTGGTAATTTGCGCTCCGAGAATGGGTTTCAGTAGCGTTTTGAGTGGATTATGGAGTGTTTTTGTGACGCACAACTTTGAAAGCTGTGTATTAAAGCCGTTATAATCTGTCAGATGTGGTTCAAGCTAGCGAGAAAAACGTTCTTCTAGTTCACGTGTCTGCCGTCAGAAATACAGTGTGTGTTTCCCTGGCCTGTCAGCTGTTAGATCAGCGGCTCTTCAATACACACACACGCCACACACAATTCACTGCATCATAGAGCTAACCAGATTACTAGCATAAAATTTAACAGGTATGCAAGTCATGCAATTTACAAAAATGACCGCTAAAAGTTACAAAAATGCTGGCTGATTTGCTGTTCATTCCAATCGCGAGCCGTTTGTTTCATTCAGTGTGTTGTATTTACCACGGTTTGTGGTTTTCTGTCATTTCCAAATGTCACTTTATTTTCACTTTGTCACAGTTATTAAATCAGTGTGCTAGTGGGACAGTACTTTAGCCATGACAAGGCTTCATTTAAAGAGCAGAAGATGTCTGACAACCAGGGGAAAATGCCTCACAGCAGTTGATTTTCATCCTATTAGATCACATTTTTAAAAAAGATCAGTCCAGGAGTTGGTGTTGATCGACAACAGTATCAGTTTAAAGAAGACAAATGCAGGTAAAATAGATTAAAACTATCGTTTAAAAACTGTCTAAATGTGACTGTTTACACACATCAACTGCCGACCAGTAGTTCTCAGCATTCTCCTTGCGCATACGCGCAAAGCATAATGGGTAATTTTGCGTTCCAGGAAAAAGGTCTATATTCAGTCTTTGTTTACCTGCTGCCCAACCTGCCCCGTTTTCCACCCGCCCTGACCGGTCCCGCTAAACTTAGATCTGGTTTTCAACATTTCACGTTAAAATTGGACACTACCAAAAGAGAGAGATATCAAAAAAAGTGTATGTTGTGCAAGGATTGTAGGCTAAATGTCAGTTTTGTTTGCCCCTTTGTGATGAGACATGATTGCGGCGTGATGTGCGGTGAGGTTTGTGGCTGATGAGGCACACGCTCTCACATTCACATTTCACATTTAGGTGCTTTATTGGTATGACAAATAACTGTACATTCGTATTGCCAAAGCAGTGCATCGTTGCTGCGTACAAACAAAACGGTGCAAAAAGGGCAGTAGTACAAAGCAGTAGTGATCTCTCTCATTCTCTCTCACACACACATAGCACTACGGCGGACCCGTGCGCTCGCTCTCTGTCAGGAGTGTTAAATTGTTAGACCAGCTGCTCCCGTTCAAATTACACCAGAGTTCCTGACCCCTACCGCGTTTTATTCTGAAATTTATTTCCGCGCCGCAAGAAAACTGGTCTGGTCTCGGGAATGCAGACCTCCTATAGGAGGGCTATTCATTTTAACTATATTTTTATGATAAATGTTTTCCAATCAAGTCTGTAATTTTTTTTTTTAAGTTTAATTGATTTATTATTTATAAGTCATTCATTTACTCTATAAATAAAGATTTCAAGCTCTTGGGTCAGACCTTTTAAACTTGTTAATTGTTTTAATATTTGATAATTAAATATAGATTTAAATTAATCAATATACAAGTATGTCCATCTTTAAAAGTTGATTTCATTATTGATTTATTAATAATTGATTAGTAGGAATGAAATAAAATCACTGATGACTACTCTATTATTCAATTAAAAGTCTTTCTACACTTTTGTATTTATGATGTAGCTAAAATATTCATAGAGCTGTGTTTTAAGCATTTTGCACATTATTTATTGAATTGATCATGTTAAATGTTTTGCATTAAATCATGCATTTTTAACAGTGTTAATTGCTTATTAATAGTCAGACATTAATTTAGCTAAAGCAATAAATTAACAATGTTAAAAAATTTGTAGTTATACATTTAAAATACATTTTTATTATTATTTCTTTCAAGACTTATTTATTGACAATTATCGATACATTTTTTATTATAAATTATATTAAATTATCTATGAAAATAAACTTTTTTTTTAAATAAATGTAATCAAAATTAGTAAATCTTAATTTCCAGTATTTGATTTAACTTAAGATAATTATTAATGTTTGCAAAATCATTTTATCCTTTAAAAAAAGTCTTTATCTTGTCTTTTTAAAATTTTATTCATTAATTAGTTTGCTTATAAAGTTTTTCTACATCTCTTATCACTTTTTTCATTTTCTATTAAACTTACAAAAGCATGAAAACTAAATTAAATAATTAAATATTGTATTTATGACATAATTTAACAAAAATAACTGCATTTGTTAGACACAGGTGTCTGGGGTCTTTAAAAAGTATTAAAAGTTGATTAAATCAATTTACAAGCCAAGGTGATACATTTTGTATCATTTTTGATTTATATAATGTATAGACCAATTACCAACCTACTTCACACATGACGTCACACGGGTTCCCGGTTGCAAAAAAAAGACAGGCTGCAATAGTAAAGATGTCGTGTTGTGCGGTAGAATGCCAAATTCAAAAACTCCCAAAAATAGAAAACTTAACTTTTACCATACATCACACTGCTTTAAAGCCGACTGCAGACGTCTTTGGCTAAAAGGGAGAATGAAGTGACGACCTAATTAGAAATGCTCGACTCTGCAGTTCTCATGTTATATCAGGTAAGCTCACGCTATGCTGAATCATACAGATTACTCGTTTTTGATTGCAGAAATGATTCCAGCAAAAACAGTTACATATGGTTATCATATAGTAATTAAACTGCAGACACTGAATGCTAAGAATGAAACGTGAAAGTGTAAGTTATTAAGGTAAACTTAGTTTTATATTCACACATTCAGTGACAACTTGTGACTCCCTATATTGTTTACCATGGCACTTTGAATATTGAGTATATATTGAGAATATAAAACCAACTTTACCTCTTTGTGTAAGTTCACATATCCTGCCGTACAGGTCCAGTTCTCTGTCAGAATGCTGTCGTTTTGCGTGTTGATGATTAATTACCCAGGCCTTGTATAGCTCTGTCTTCTTTCCTTGTCTTTGGCTAAGCAGAACCTCAGTTTTTAGCTCTACATAGTGTTGAATCTGGTCATCCTGGAGCATTAGTTCTTGCACATGACCACACAGAACAACATTGTTGGCATCCAAAGACTTGTAGATCTTTAACTTCTCTCTTGTAAAAACACTTGGAGCTTCAATGAGATTGTATATTTGGGGCTGGATGCTTGGTTATTTCGTCTTATCCAATATTCATTGGGAGCGTGCTATCGCAAATGGACCTGTCAGATGAACGCCGCTCACTTTAACGTTAATTTTGCCGAATCACTGTGCTTGTCACTGGGTGACGAGCTGTTATAATATGCTGAAAGAATTATGTAAATAATATATATAATGTGTAATCAATATATCTTATTTCTAAGACAGCAACAAACTCTATTTCGCATCGGATGACATTCCCTCGCTATAAATGCTAGCGCTCCCGGTTTCTTTCTGCCACCTCCCTGCACGCGCATCCTGAATGTTTACAAACATGGTAATTGGTCTATAGTTGTATGCTAAAGTTTGCCTAAATTTAATCTTGTACTAGAAGGCAGGCTTTATTCGCGATCACTGATTAGCTCCTGTACTAGAAGGCGGGGCTTCATTCGCCATATTGACAGTTACACCGTTCAAAATATACCAGTGGCATGTCTTGTGTTTTCTCTAGTCTTTGATTTGACATAGTGCTGCTTTGTTCACTGCAGTAACCAAGGCAACACCTTTATTCCTGCTGCCTATCCGATGCCACCTGCTGGATTAGCATTTTTATTTACTACATGAATGTTTTAGTTTCTTACAATCGCTGTTTAGTAAATAAATACAGCAAGTTAAAATGTTGCTGATTGAATCGAAAAGTAGTGGAAAAAATCTCAAAACGTATTAAATTTCACTCTCTGATTTCTGTATTTATATCTGTTAATGTCGAATAATATCTGTTAATTTACAAAAGCATTGAATAATACTTGAAAAAATAATTAAACCTATAGATACAAAAAATATTTAAAACAACGAAGTGATAACTTGTTTAATTATTCATTCATTCATTCAGTTTCTTTTCGGCTTAGTCCCTTTATTACTGGGAAACACCCATACACACTCAATCACACACACACTTATACACTACGGTCAGTTTTAGCATACCCAATTCACCTGTACCGCATGTCTTTGGACTGTGGGGGAAACCGGAGAACCCGAAGCACCAGGAAACCCACGCGAACATGGGGGGGAACATGCTAACTCCACACAGAAATCCCAACTGACCCAGCTGAGGCTTGAACCAGAGACCTTCTTGCTGTGAGGCTAACGTGCTACCCACTGTACCACCATGTTGCCTGTTTAATTATTATTATTATTATTATTATTATTCCAAAATAATAGAAGTGGACTATAAAATGCAAAGTGCCTCCCATAATGCAACTTTCCTTTTGTATATATGTGCAGTCATTATTTATTTTTGTCTTAATAATTGTCACCGTCTCTTTATGATGTGACGTGATGATATATTTCCAGATGGCCAGTTTTGTGAATGCGAAGGTTCTGGACACATCCATCCAGCAGGTGTCGCTGGCTATCCTGGAGAGCATGGTCCTCAGCAGCAGCAGTCTGTTCACAGAGGTCAAGCAGGAGATCACGCTGGAGAGGCTCCTCTCACATCTGCAGGTGTACGTACACTACACCATCCACACTAGATAGACAGCAGAAGAGCAGCTACAGCAGCCAACAGTCAGTACACTCAATTTAAAAACACCAGAAAACACATACGTTACAGCAGGTGAACAGTGATTAAGAAGGATGAGGAGCTAGTGTCTTGTCTTGCCAGAGATTAATTATAGTTAATGTTTCAGACACTCAAATGACTTTTGCTCCTTTTTTGGGGGCAACGTAATTGTTTTATGTTCAATTAACTTAAATTTGTAGTGTATTGTTTATAACTTGATTAAATACATTGTTGTTGTTAGTATTATTATTAGTAGTACGTATTAGTAGTAGTAGTAGTAGTAGTCATGTTGTTTTGTTATTTTAATAAATTTAGATTGTTTTCTTCATACATACAAATTTCATAATATCATTGTATTTTTATTATTATTATTATCATAATTTTGTATAGTTCTTTTTTAATTTTGTCAATTAATGTGAATAAAAATATAATGCTTTATAAGTGAAAAATAAGTGATTTATAAGATAAAACCTGCAATTATATTACAGTTATTATTATATTACTGTAATTATATCTTTTAATGTGTATTTTAATGTTATATAAATATATAATGTTTATTTATTTTTATAAGATATTAAGTTTTAAACCTGTAATTATCACTTTAATAATATTAACAGTATACATTTATAATAACAAATTTATAAAAATTTATAAAATAATGATTACATTACTAATGTATTGTTTTGTTTAAAAAAAGTAATACCAACTACCTTATTTGAATAATAATACTAATTAATAATAAAAATAATAATAATAATAATAATAATAATATTTTTGTATTGTATTATTGCAATTAGGACTGCACGATATTGGGAAAATCTGACATTGCTATATTTTGTTTTTCTGCGATTATATATTGTGATAAGAAAACAATTTCACCAGATAGCGTAAATAGCTCAATTTGGAAAGAAATCATTAATCTATATTGATTAGTGTGATTTTTGTTAGGATGTGAGTCATATATTATATAAAAAATGAAAAACAAATAGCAAGCAGAAATTATTACAATAGAGCAACAAAAAAGTCAAATAAACAGTGCTTTATGGTTTTCCATAGTTACAAATGTACTTTTTTGGGCCTGAATGCTTTAAACTCTCTCGAAATGCCTTTAAAACGCATGCACATGATAAAGTTTCCCTCTGTTATGGTTATACTTTGCAATGACTCCACAAATCTTATGTATGCTCAACTGTTGTGCTGATCAACTATAATCCCAACTCAACATTGCACGTCCTACGATGTGACTATTGTGGACACACACATTGCGATATCAATGCTGAAACGATATACTCTGCAGCCCTAATTGCAATCTATAGCAAGTATTAATTTTTAACATGTTTTACAATGTGTTTTGTTTATTGCCTCTTTTTTTATTGCAAAATTCTAATGATTGTTTGTTCCAGAAAATATATTTTGCTGTAGCTCATCTAGATATTAAGTGCATTTAAGATGACCATGTACTAGACTGTTCAATCACCTTTCTTCTCATTTTGTCTGTTTTTGTCTCATTCAAACATACTACAGAACAAACCAGCAGCTGCAGACGAAGGCCATGGCTCTGCTGATGGCGTTGCTGCAGGCTGGAGGAGAAGCAGACCGACAGGTCAGACACACTTACAGCAGATTCTGCTTTTACTGCCACCGTCTGTCCAAATCAGGAAGCTTTTCAGTCACTGCTGCTTGAGAACTATTTCGCTAGTCTAAACTTTTATTATAATGACATCTGGTTTAGATTTCCAACACAGGATACATTTACATTAAGAAAAAATATTAAACTAAAAAACTGTGTTATATGCTGTGTTCAATAATACTGGCAACACATAAAAACTATTACCAGTGTTAACTCAAAACAAGCTGGTCACGTGTTAAAATGTGTTAGTAGTGTTAAGTCATGTTACAAACACTCTTCCTTTATATCATTAAAGAAATAATCGTAAAAAAATGTTAATGTCTTAAATCATGTTACAAATGACAAGCAGTGGGTTAAAACGTGTTAGCAGTGTGTTAAATCAGTCACAACTTACAGTAAGCTTCCGTTAGTGAATGTTTTTACTAACATGAACAAAGAATGAAAATAAAAAAAACATGTACAGCATTTATTAAACCATATAGGAAACATTTATAGCACAAATCAAACTTACAACGTGTTAAAACACATCATGCCAGAAAACTGTAAATAATGGGTATTGGGCTAAATCTTGTTAGAAACATGCTAGCAACCTGTTAAAATATTCTAGTACTTTTAAGTTACGCGATTAAACATGTTAAATCTTGTTAGAAACATGCTAGCAACCTGTTAAAATATTTTAGGACTGTGTTAAATTACATGATTATTTCATGTTAGAAATATGCTAACAGTATCAAAAATGCTGTTCTGTTAAATGTTAGAAACATGTTAACAACATGATAAAACAGTGTTGTTAACCTATGCCTCACCTGTTAGTAACCTGCTAAAAGATGCTAGTGTGATAAGTCGTGTTATATGTAACATGCTAACAGTATAAAATCATTAGAAACATGTTAACATGATAAAGTTGTTAAACTATGGCAGAAACATGTTAGCAGCCTGCTAAAATGCACTAGTGTGATAATTCATGCTATTTATAACATCCTAACAATATAAAAATAATGTTAAAACATGTTAACTTGATAAAACGTTGCTAAGCTATGGCAGAAACATGTTAGCAACCTGCTAAAATGTGTTATTGTAACAAGTCATGTTAAAAACATGCTAACAGAATGAAAAATAATAGAAACAGTTGTTGTATTAAGCTATGCCAGTAAAATGTTAGCAACCTGTTAAAACGTTGTTAATGCTAGAAACATGTTAAAAGTGTGTTGAACATGTTAGCAATGTCCCTATCTGTCTGTCTGGTCTGTCTGTCTGTCTGTCTGTCTATCAGGCTTATTCTTTTGCTAGCATCAAAGTGTGTGTAGTTTAAAATAGTTTGAAATGATTTCAGGAGCTCTTTGAATTTCTTGAGAAGAGGAACCTGCGCCAGTACATTCACAAGGTGAGAAAGTCTAGAAGGTTTTATCCGTTCATGTGATGGAGTGGATTCCTGTTAGCAAAAACATGTTCCAGTGCATGACTTCAGTAAGAGTGTAAATGGGCTCTGTGTGCAGAACATCATCCACAGCTCCAGTTCAGTAGGAGATGAAATGGCCCATTACCTGTATGTGCTGCAGACAGTCAGGCTGAACCACCTGGAGCCCCGCATGAGGACTCCTCTGGACTCCTACAGCCAGGTTCACTCTCCTTCTGCTTCTTCATCTCATTTTTTTTTTACTTCTTCACCGTTGTCGTGATGTTTCTGTGGTGTTGTGCAGGAGCAGAGGGATATGCTGCACGGGCTGCGTCAGGCCGCATTCGAGACTGAGAGTGAGAGTGGACTGAGCAATGAACGCAGGCGCTCGCTCTGTGCTAAAGAGTTCAAGAAGCTCGGCTTTTCAGTGAGTTTGATTATACTACAGAATTGTTGATTATTTACGCATAACCGCACAGCTAAAGTAGTACCAGGAAGGTCTTGACTGCATTACAGTTCCATAACACAACACCAAACAATTTCTTATTACTTCAGCCTACAACAGCCAAACAAAATTGAATAAAACAAAAGGATTTGTATGAGATGTTTAACAGAACATAAGTCCTGTCAAATGCAACATCTAAACAACGTTTTTCTTTAGGGGTGGTAACCCCATAAACACGGTATTATTTATTATTGAATATTTGCACAATTAAAATTGCACATATTCATCACACTACCTTGCACTAATTCATCTTGAGTTGTACATACCCACTATACCTACAGTTGAAGTCAGAATTATTAGCCCACCGTTTATTTTCCCTAATTTCTGTTTATCGGAGAGAAGATTTTTCAACACATTTCTAAACATAATAGTTTAAATAACTCATTTCTAATATCTGATTTCTTTTATCTTTGCCATGATGACAGTAAATAATATTTTACTAGCTATTTTTCAAGACACTTCTATACAGCTTAATATGACATTTAAAGGCTTAACTAGGTTAATTAGGTTAACTAGGCAGGTTAGGGTAATTAGGCAAGTTATTGTATAACAATGGTTTGTTCTGTAGACTATCTAAAAAATGTATAGCTTAAAAGGGCTAATAATATTGACCTTAAAATGTTTTTTTTTAAATTAAAAACTGCTTTTATTCTAGCCAAAATAAAACAAATAAGACTTTCTCCAGAAGAAAAAATATTATCAGACATACTTAGAAATTGTTTAAAATCTTTTTACAAACCATGTAAACCTTTGTTGAATTATATTGACACTATCGATCATGAAGCAGAAGAGGAATAAAGCTTTTTTTAATTATTTATTTATTACTTTTATTGTTAGTATATTTTGTTATTTATTTTATAAATTTCTTTTTACATTTACGGTGTTATTTAATAACTATATTGTTTTTATGGTCATTGGTTCTTCGTTGTGAAAAAGCAGAACAGTGTATTACTTATTTTCGTATGTAGATGATATTGGGCCTGTTTCAGTAAGGAGGTTCAACCAACTCTGAATTTAAACTTTAACTCTGAGTTGACTTGCCGAGAGATTAAAAACTTCAGTTTCAGAATAGCTGATCTGAGTTAGGTCTAATTTTGAAGTTATTTCAGATGTAATTGCATTAAATTACATAAAATAGGCTATTGCGTAGTTTCTACAGCAAATTCTACAAAACAAGACTGCATACCCTTAACTCAATGTTCAGTGGAAATGTTTAATTTCCCACTTTTACACACGCTGATCAGTTTAAGACAACATTTCTAAAATTGAGTTTTTAATAGATGTAAAAGTGCACTTGTGTGTCTGCCTTTCTTGTAGATGTTGATATGACATTTGGATTGTAAGCAGAACTAAAAAACAGTTTTGTTGTTGTATTATTCTATTGTTCTGTGTGTGACGGAAATGTAGGCAATGTTTTCATCCAAAAATGCGAATTAAATGTATGTGCAAAACTGGAATATTGCATAAAAGACGTGCGAATAAAGCAGCGTTTCCACCTAATGAGTCAAAGAGAACAAAATCGACTCTTCCTGATTAACTGGCTCCAAATATGAACAGTAAAAACTGAATTTGCTGCGGTAGGAGAAGCAGCGTGAATCTTTTCTTTATTTAAGTGACTTTTACCTCAGAAGAGGATGCCAACACACAATGAACGCCTGGTGGCATTTGAAACCATGAGATGCAGCGCGCAGACGCTCTTGACAGTTCTGGAGGTCATTAATAATATAATAACACTAATACTGAAACTGTTTCGCTGTTTTAGAATAACCTAAACAACATTTCACATGTTATACAATGTGCTCAGCCTGCTGATTTGTCCATTCACACAAATTTTTATCATCACATGATCTCTTATAACAAAATCACATGACCTTTTTTTAATGTGCATACTGGAATTTGTTCGGTAAATGTGTTTCCATCGTAGTTCATGCGCATATTTTCTTATCGAATAAAAAGTATCCTACTGACTTATGTGCATACATTTTTTGCGCATTTTCAACATTAATGCTTATCTTGCCGTTTACATCCACCTATTTTTCTGCGCATCTCCTCTCATTTCAGTGTTAACAAACTCTGAGTTTTCACTTAACCTCCTTTCTGAAATGGGGCCATTGTATCTGCACAAAATGTTATTAAATATATTTGGCAATAAAAAACTTATTTTTAAATAATACAAATAAATTTCCATGGAGGACTTTTTTTTCTACTGTATATAAAGTTTATACATTATATTTTAAACTTTACATGCACAGTTGCTTTGTTCATTTCTAATACACCAACTTAACGATCAAGTCTTATTTTGGTTAAGGTTCTGTGTTTGTTTTTTATCAGAATAACAGTAATCCTGGTCAGGATCTGAGCCGGTGTCCTCCAGGTCTACTGGCGTTGGACACAATGGCATATTTTGCCTCCCGTTATCCTGACGCATACAGCCGGGTGAGTGAGATTTCATGAGTTTCTATAAATATATTAATTTTTGAAGCCAGTATACATTATCAATCTGCACAGAGCCTTCATAGTGTTTGTGTCCTTGTGTCAGTTTGTGCTGGAGAACAGCAGCAGAGAAGACAAACACGAGTGTCCGTTCGCCCGCAGCAGTATCCAGCTCACACTCATTCTGTGCGAGATCTTGCGCATCGGAGAACCTCGTAAGTTACAGTCCAACGCAAGCTGGACATGGTGTCAATGATCAGATCAAGGCTTTACAGTTTGTGTGTGAATATGTAGTTTATGTATGTATGTGTATATATATACATTAACACTGTTTAAAAAATGCTTACAGTATGTTGCCTTACTCTACACTTAAAGGGATAGTTCACCCCAAAATAAAAATGTACTCACTAAACAGGATGTTGCCGTTTGGTAGTAGGTTTTAAATCTTTTTTAACAGGTCTTAATTTTCCTTTGTTCATGTATCGCTACCCAATCTGGCCATTCACAGCCATACAATCACCAACAGTCCATCTCAATAAATGTTGTACTTTAAATAAAAACTTTTTATTTAAAAAGAGCATTTAATTACTTTCCTTACAGTAACATTACAGTCATTAAATTATTATTATTGTAGACTGAACTAATTGACAGCTATGTTTTGTTCTATTCATGATGAGGGTTTAAGGGTTTGTAAATGAATCTATTTGAAAATTGATGATAAAATATTCAAACAAAATTATTATTACTGTATTATTAAATCTATTAAATGGTAATAATTTTTTGATTGGGCAAGTGAAAATCTTTTCTAACTGGGATATTTGAAAAAAAAAATCCTTAACATTTAGCCCTGGATAAGTCTAAAATTTCATTCATAATGGTCTAAAAAATGTCTTTAAAAGTCTTAAATTTAACTTGGTGAAACCTGCAGAAACCCTGATAAACCACCTCAATGTTGTAATAGCTCGGCAATAACCATGTCCTTGTACAAATTTGTCTGTGTGTAAAAAAGTAAAGAACAATTTATAAGGAGAACTCGTATGGATTGTTTATTTTAACTCAAATGGTTTGTAATAGTCGGTTTCCTCAAACAGTTTGAGTTGCTTTAACTTATTGGGTTTTACAATACTCAGCTGGTTTGAGTTCTTTTCGTCTATTGGGTTTTACTGTGCTCAAATTGCTTCATTTAATCAAATAAAGTTCACAAAAAATTATTATTGGACATACATTAGAAAATTTCCTTGCTCTGTTGAACATAATTTTGGAAAAAAATAAAAAATAAAATAAATATATATATATATATATATATATATATATATATATATATATATATATATATATATATATATATATATATATATATATTCAAAGAGGGGCTTATAATACAGTTTGTCAGAATTATTAGCCCCCCTTAGGTTTTTTTTCTTATTTGTTTAAAAGCTGTTATCTACTCCTCTCTGTAGCCTCTGAGACGGGTTCAGACTATCACCCGATCTTCTTCGCTCAGGACCGTCTGGTGGAGGAGCTGTTCTGCATCTGCATTCAGCTGCTCAACAAGACTTGGAAGGAGATGAGAGCCACGCAGGAGGACTTCGATAAGGTACTTCATTCCCCTTCTTAAAAAAAAAAAAACAACTACCAATAGTGTTTTGTTTTTACTGCAGTTTTGCCAGTGAGAGTGGTTGAGCTCAAGCGCATATAGCAATAGTGTTTTGAAGGGGGCGGGGCATGTCAGATACTAAAGAGCATTTTATTGGTCAGAAGATTTAATGAGAAATTGAAGTAAAAAAGAAACAATATTGATCCAAACTGCACATTTCAGATGTTTAAATCTTCTAAATGCAAACTTTCTTGTGGAGCACACTCGCTCATAGATGACCTCAGGGCTAACATACTCATACTAACATCTAAAAAACCTTTGATTCCATGGGAACTTTAATCTTTTTTTCCCTGTTTTAAAATTGCATTTCTTTGCACCAGAAATGTTGATCGTTTGTTCTACAGGAGCATAACTCACCTTCTAGCTGACCTTTATGTTTAAGACTTTATTATGTAAATAAGCTTATGTTATATTGATAATAATTATAATAATAATAATAATAATACTTTTTTTATATACCACCTTAAAATTTTATTATCAAAGTGCTTTTACACTTAAAAAATACAAGGATAGCAGAAAAAATGCAGAGGATAAAAATTATATATTATTTATGTAATTAATTAAAAATGGATCAAGTTATATGTCATGGTGCACTAAGTATTGAATAGGTATTGATATGTAATTGTGGATGTTGTGTTAAAGTGCTGTGGTGCGATATATATCTGAATCCCTTCTTAAGCTGCATTTGTGGCAAATTTTCTGCAGAATATTTTGTGGTTATATTTATATAGTGTTATGCCTGGTCCACACCAAAAGCAAAATAAAGTATTCACGAAAGTAGATTATGTACAAAAGTCAAAAAAATGCAAATGCGCTTACAGTTACAAACTTCGAGTGGCGTGAATGATGCGGAATGCTCAGGGTATTTGCCCGAAATTTGCCTTAATCTGGAGCGGAAAATTGCCTTGAGGTGAAAAACATCCCTCAATTAAACTATAGTGAGTGACTAGTTGCTCCATGTTTGGTGTGAACCTGGCACTACGAGAAAGACATCAAGCAATATTAACTAGAAAGTGTTAAAAGAATCTAAATGTTTATTATAACAAAGTTAAAATTAAATAAATCTAAATATTAAATAGCCAATTCAAAGTAAAAGGAAAAAAAGAGTTAAAATTAGAAATAAGTAGGGATGTTTTTTTTTTCTGTATAATACGGATTTCCACATTTTCCAAGCTCAATGGGGGCAACCGCTGTAATTTGTGTAAATCTATTTATTTTTTTTAAGGGGGGGGGGGTGTCATTGTGAGGTTTATTGTCATCAAAGCAGACAACCTGATGCTTTGCCCCTTCATAGTTTGCTCGTCTTTTCTTCTTTTTTCTCCTCGGCTAACCACATGTCTGAGTAGAATAGTTAAATTACAAACAAACAGATTTTTGACATAACAACAGACATAATATCTTAGTATGTTTATTTACCTGTCTACCTTCATATGTCCGTATCCAATGCAAAAGTTGCTTTATTTATTTACTTATTTATCAGTTTTCAAAATGTAATCACAACCCAATCAATTCCCAATGCATTAAAAGATCCATCTGTCTGTCCGTCCGTCCGTCCGTCCCTCCAAATAATTACTAAATTATTTTTATATATCATGTAGGTAAAACAGAACGTGAATGCTTTTTCACATCATCTTTACTGATCCAAACTGAACGTAGAATGTATTACTGCCTATTATTCCAAGATCAATCTCTATTTATCACTTCTTGAAAGCTTTATAATTTGCCATTGAGTCCCAGCAGAGTGTGAGAAGTGAGCAGCTGCGGCAGCCATTAAATCATCTACAGGACAAATAAATATTGATCCCTTCATCCGAGAAACCTCTAGCTATAGCGGAATGACAAACACGCCAAAAGACAGACTCCCCCTTCAAAAGCCTTTGTGTTTATCAGCATTCCCTAAATAACTAACATCTCCTTTTCTGATGTTAAAGAAAGTGTCCTTCCTCCAGTCCAAACTATTCAGCACTGCAACAAAACAGGCCTCACTTTAATGAACGCTTTCAGGCCGTAAAGCCTCGTGACCGCCGCGACCCCTGCGAAGGACAAACGTCCCGCTGACCGGTCTGTCTTTTGTTTCAGCTAAACATCAGCCAGAGATTTTAAAAAGGGGTATTAGAGGAACAAAAGGAGTCCTGCTCTGATGCAGAAGCGCAGATCAGTAGCAAACCACAGCCCAGAAATAACCCTTTAAACAAGTCAGAATTGTGCTTTTTAATTGAGTATTTTTGTCTCCATCCTTGAAGGTATTTTTGGAAACATTAGCAAATTTAAAAGTGCTGCAAATAACAATTTAAGTGTTTTTCCCCTTAAAAGAGCAGCCAAATTTGAGGTGGTTCAAGCAAATTATGCATGCCGTATGTTTTTCTCTTAATTTATTGACTTTTTTTTTTTTTTAAAAACAAGCTGTTTTTGTAAATAAGTTTTGAAAATAATTAGCCAAAAAAAAGTGCAACAAATCCTGTTGTCTATGATGCATCTCTTTTAAAGTCATCATCAAACTGAGCCAAATTTCTTAATATGAATTTTATTGCACTTTATATATATATATATATATATATATATATATATATATATATATATATATATATATATATATATATATATATATATATGCACGCACGCACGCACGCACACACACACACAGTGCTCTGCATATATGATTACACCCCATTTTGAAAATGACTATTTGTGAATATAGGTAATCTATATTGGTAAATTTGAACAAAACAAATTTATTAAACAGATATATTTGTTAAAACATTTTTTTAGTCACAGAATATCTTTAGAAATGGAAAGATAATACATTTAAATTCATGCAAGATATTGCAAATTTTTTTTACAAAATTACAACAAAATTGTATGTTTTGTTGTTTCTCTTGATTTCTGCTATTTTTGAAAATGTTATTTAATATTTTTCCCTGACATATAAATTTGGGCGATAAATTTGAACCATTATTGTAAGTTATTTTGTTAAATTAGCTCCAGATTTGGCTTCAGTACTGACTAATCTAATGTATATGCACAAATATAATATTGTAAAGCGTCCTATAGAAAATATTAATTTAAATGAGCGATTTGTTGGGGTTGCACTCATAAATGCTGAGCACTGTATGTATGCATGTGTATATACAGTTGAAGTCAGATTTATTAAGCCCCCTTTTTATTTTTTATTTTTTAATTTATTTTTTATTTATTTATTTTTTTTATATTTCCCAAATGATTTTTAACAGAGCAAGGAAATGTTCACAGCATGTCTGATAATATGTTTTCTTCTGAAGAAAGTCTTATTTGTTTTATTTTGGCTAGAATAAAAGCAGCTTTAAATTTTTTTTTAAAACATTTTAAGGTCAAAATTATTAGCCCCTTTAGGCTATATATAGTTTTAGATAGTCTACAGAAAAAACCATCATTATAAAATAACTTGCCTAATTACCCTAACCTGCCTAATTATCCTAATTAACCTAGTTAAGCCTTTAAATGTCACTTTAAGCTGTATAGAAGTGTCTTGAAAAATATCTAGTCAAATATTATTTACTGTCATCATGGCAAAGATAAAATAAATCAGTTATTAGCAATGAGTTATTAAAACTATTATGTTTAGAAATGTGGGGAAAAAATCTTTTCTCTGTTAAACAGAAATTAGTCCCTTTATTTATCAGAGTCCCCACAGCGGAATGAACCGACAAATTATCCAGCATATATTTTATGCAGCGGATGCCCTGCCAGCTGCAACCCAGTACTAGGAAACATTCATACATACTCATTTACACACTACAGCCAATTTAGTTTGTTCAATTCACCTATACCGCATGTGTTTGGACAGTGTGAGAAACCCGCACGAACACGGGGAGAACATGCAAATTCCACACAAAAATGCCAACTGACCCAGCCGGGACTCAAACCAGCGACCTTTTTGCTGTTAGGTGACAGTGCTAACCACTGAGTTTTAAAGCATGAATTTATTAGAATTTTTTTGTAGTCTTTTGGTCAAATGATAAAACAATAAAAACATTCAATTTAAGTAACTTTCCAGTGAGGATAATAAGGGTTTTAAACCGGGAACCATTGACAGCCATTGGAGAAGTCGATAGTTATCAGTTTCCAACATTTTTCAAAATAACTTCTTTTGTGTTAAAAAAACAAAACAAAACAAAAGCAGACAGAATAATTTTTTTATGGTGAACTATCCTTTTGCTCTAAATGTTGCACAAACCTTATTCTTATATTAGTTTTATTTGGTTTCCATTCTCTAAATGTTTATAGTAGTGTGCAGTCCTGTGTTATGTTGCCGATTTATGTTGTTTGATGTAGCGTCTTGGTCCTGGAGGAACATTGTTTCGTTTCACTTTTAACTGCACTGTATATTGTTGAATTGACAATAAAGTCGACTTGACTTGACTAAAACAGATTAACTTACAAACTGAAAGAATGAAAGGGAGGGCAGGTTGTTTACTGCACTAAAATAAAATGATTATTAGGTAGAAAAACTTTAGATTATGTGCGGCTTGGAAACTAAGTGAAATTAAAGTTGAAGGACTAAATGGCAAACTAAATTTAAATAATACACAACAATAGATATATAGCACACAACAGAATTATCATTGTGCTCTTATTTTGCCTCTGAGTGTTTATGTTTCTAAACTTCATCACTTGCTTCATGTCTTTTTCTTTTCATTCTCTCTTGTGTTTTTTTCTGTTTAACGCCTTCTAATTGTTGCTGGCATAGCAGAGTGTGTGTGGTATCTAGAGGGAGGGAGCATACACTCACTCTAACACATACACACACCCAAACACCAACACACACTCACACACACACTCAAACTGGCTGTGGCTTGTGACGGACAGCAGCTGCTTTCACTATGGCTGAGGTAGGATGAGTGTTTTCTCTGTAGTGACCAAATAAACATGGATTTTAAAAAGCCAGATACAGAATTTATTTATTTTGTTAAATATGCAGATCATTGATCAGAGGTGACGGTAAATGCTTATATAATATTGTAAATTGAACTTTTGAGCTTTCCATTTAATCAAAGTATATTTTAGAAAACTTTATGATAATATGAAGCTGCAGCAGTTTTCAACATTGATGATAGTTAGAGAAATACTGTAATATATTGTAAAATGTACACAGAAAACAGTTATTATATTGAATGATCTGCTTTACTGTAATTTGTGTAAGAATTCTTTCAGAAATATTTAAAATGCAACCTTTAACCATGATTTTGAGGGGAGTATAATACACATTAAATCCTAATTGTTTTATCGTTCAAATCTAAATTGGAAAAAGTTATTAAAACTACTTAATAAAGCAGCTGTGTTGGTTGTTTTTGAGAAATTGTCATGACCAAAGTACTGTATAAAATGCTAACCTTTTACCAAAAAACAAACAAACAGAAATTCGTTTTTGGGATTTACTGCCCCCATCTGGCAAAAAATGTGTATGTCATGTTTTCTTAGGCTTTTGTTGCAGTTTTTGTTAAACTGTTGTTGCTTTTGTTTTGGTTGTTGTTCTGTTTTTTATTTGTTGTGTATTGTTTTTATGTTTGTATTTCTTTTGCTTTCGGTCTTATGTCACTGTTTTGTTGCATAGTTTTTCTTTTAGGGTTTGTTGTTTTGTTTGTTCTGTTTTTTATTTGTTGTTTATTGTGTTTTTTATTGTTGTCTTTTTCTTTTGTTTGTTGTCATAGTGTATTTCATGTTTTGTTAGGGTTTTGTTGCATAGTTTTGTTAAACTTTGTTGTTGTTTTTGTTTTGGTTATTGTTCTGTTTTTTTATTTGTTGTGTGTTGTTTTTTTGTTTGTGTTTTTTGTTTGTTATCATATGTCAATGTTTTGTTAGGGTTTCGTTGCATAGTTTTGTTTTAAGCTTTGTTGTTGTTTTTGTTTTGGCTATTGTTCTGTTTTTTATTTGTTGTGTATTGTTTTAATGTGTATTTCTTTTGTTTGTTGTCTTATGTTGTGTTTTGTTAGGGTTTTGTTGAATAGATTATTTTGGGGGGGGAATTTTTTTGTTGTTTTTGGTTGTTGTGTTTTTGTTTTGGTTATTGTTCTGTTTTTTATTTGTTGTGTGTTGTTTTTTGTGTGTTTTCTGTTGTCATATGTCAATGTTTTGTTAGGGTTTTGTTGCTTAGGTTTTGTTGTTTTTGGTTGTTTTGTTTGTTCTGTTTTTATTTGTTGTGTATTGTGTGTTTTTTGCCGTTGCATTTTTCTTTTGTTTGCTGTCTTATGTCATAATGTCTTGCTAGGGTTTATAGTGTAGTTTTTGTTAAAGAGCCCATATTATGGGTTTTTGAAAATGCCCTTCCATGTAGTGTGTAACACAGCTCTAAGTGAAGTGAAATATCCAGCTAAGGCTTAAATCTGTAAGTGTACAGTGTTTAAAACTATTGATTCATCTATAAAAGAGTCGACTCATAGTGCTTCAAACGAGTCGTCTTCATAACGAGTCATTAGGTGTTTCGCGATGACGCAGCCACGAAACACAAGCCTCGCCAGTAGTTACGCGCGCAAACCAGGCCCACTAACACAGAAAAAACACTAGACACACACACACAGACGCCGCCGGTCGAATGAAGTCACGCTGTGCTCAGATGGATAATATTGACAGTCTCTACCCAAAGATGAGTTGTTAACCTGGTACAGTACACGCGGTTACTCTTTATATTCTCTTATCACTTATAAGCCACGTTAAAAACGCGACGCGTGCCGCTTTGTTTACGGATTTAAGGTTAAAGGCTTTTGTGAGCTCGCGTTCCACTGCCGTTTGTCGTTGCTATGGCGATCGATCATAAGCTAGGAGACAGGAGACTCGTGTCACTTTCCCTAGTTCTTCTGAGGAGCGTTGTGTGTGTGTGTGTGTGTGTGTGTGTGTGTGAGAGAGAGAGAGACTCGCGTCGCTTTCCCTAGTTCTTCTGAGGAACGTTGTGTGTGTGTGTGAGAGAGAGAGAGAGAGAGAGACTCGCGTCGCTTTCCCTAGTTCTTCTGAGGAGCGTTGTGTGTGTGTGTGTGTGTGTGTGTGTGAGAGAGAGAGAGAGAGAGACTCGCGTCGCTTTCCCTAGTTTTTCTGAGGAGCGTTGTGTGTGTGTGTGTGTGTGTGTGTGTGTGTGTGTGTGTGTGTGTGAGAGAGAGAGAGAGAGAGAGACTCGCGTCGCTTTCCCTAGTTCTTCTGAGGAGCGTTGTGTGTGTGTGAGAGAGAGAGAGAGAGAGAGAGAGAGAGAGACTCGCGTCGCTTTCCCTAGTTTTTCTGAGGAGCGTTGTGTGTGTGTGTGAGAGAGAGAGAGAGAGAGAGAGAGAGAGAGAGACTCGCGTCGCTTTCCCTAGTTCTTCTGAGGAGCGTTGTGTGTGTGTGTGTGTGTGTGTGTGTGTGAGAGAGAGAGAGGGAGAGGGAGAGAGAGAGACTCGCGTCGATCTCCCCAGTTCTTCTGAGGAGGGTTGTGTGTGTGTGTGAAAAAAGCCTTACACTATGAAGCGCGTGTGCACTGTGACTACTTTTATATAGTTAATTACCAGCTGGGCATTTCACTCTGTCTCGCGCTGAAGCCTGTCACTGTCGACCAATCGCAGCAGGCTGTCATCGGTCCAATCAGCGCAGATTAGCTTCGCGCTGAGGAGGGGGTTGGGAACAAATGAATCGCTGAACGATTCATATGGGAGTCGTTGGGATAATTAGGTAAAAATAAATGCAGATTATAAGACCATCAAAGTGTTTTATGACCTTGCATGCATATTAGACTGTTGTTGGAGACCCTTACAACCTAAATATGACCCTATTTCATGTATAGTATGGGATCTTTAAGATTTGTATATTGTGGTCGTGTGTGTATTTTTTTTGTTAGTTGTCATATGTCATCATGTTTGTTTTGTTAGGGCTTTGTTGCATAGATTTTGTTTTGGATTTTGCTGTTTTGGTTGTTTTGTTCTATTTTTTTATTTGTTGTGTGTTAATTTTGTGTGTATTTTTTGCTTGCCATCTTATGTCAATTGTTAGGATTTTGTTGCATAGTTTTTGTTTTGTTTTTTAATTTGTTGTGTATTGTGTTTTTTGTCATTGCATTTTTCTTTTGTTTGCTGTCTTATATCATGTTTTGTTGCATAGTTTTTGTTAAGTTTTGTTGTAGTTCTGTTTTTTATTTGTTGTGTATTGTTTTTGTGTGTATTTCTTTTGTTTGTTGTCTTATGTCATGTTTTGTTGGGGTTTTGTTGTATAGATTTTGTTTTAGGCTTTATTGTTTTTGGGTGTTTTGTTTTGGTTATTGTTCTGTTTTTTTTATTTGTTGTGTGTTATATTTTGTGTATTTTTTACTTGCTGTCTTATGTCAATGTTTTGTTGCATAGTTTTTGTTTGTTAGCCTGTTTTTTTTATTTGTTGTGTATCGTGTGTTTTTTTTGTCATTGCATTTTTTTCTTTTGTTTGCTGTCTTTTATCATGTTTTGTTAGGGTTTTGTTTTTCTGTTTTTTATTTGTTGTGTATTGTTTTTGTGTGTATTTTTTTTGTTTGTTGTCTTAGGGTTTTGTTGCATAGATTTTGTTTTAGGCTTTGTTGTTTTTGGTTGTGTTTTGTTCTGTTTTTTATTTGTTGTGTGTTGTTTTTTGTGTGTGTTTTTTGTTCTCATATGTCAATGTTTTGTTAGGGTTTCGTTGCTTAGGTTTTGTTGTTTTGTTTGTTCCGTTTTATTTGTTGTGTATTGTGTGTTTTTTTTTGTCATTGCATTTTTCCTTTGTTTGCTGTCTTATGTCCTAATGTTTTGTTAGGGTTTTATTGTGTAGTTTTTGTTAAGATTTCTGTGTTGCGTTCTTTTGTGCGTGTATTTTTTTGTTAGTTGTCATATGTCATCATGTTTGTTTTGTTAGGGCTTTGTTGCATAGATTTTGTTTTTGGTTTTGTTTGTTCTGTTTTTTTATTTGTTCTGTATTGTTTTTGTGTGTGTGTTTTTGCTTGCTGTCTTATGACAATGTTTCTTAAGGTTTTGTTGCATAGTTTTTGTTAAGTTTTGTTGTTGTTTTGTTTTTTATTTGTTTGCCTATTGTGTTTTTTGTGTGTGTATTTCTTTTGTTTGTTGTCTTATGTCATGTTGTGTTAGCGTTTTGTTGCATAGTTTTTTGTTCTGTTTTTTATTTGTCGTGTGTGTGTATTTTTTTTGTTTGCTGTCATATGTCATAGTTCTGTTGGGGTTTTGTTGCATAGATTTTCTGTTTTTGGTTGTTTATTTGTTGTGTATTGTGTTTTTTTGTACTTGCGTTTTTATTTTGTTTGCTGTCTTATGTCATAATGTTGTGTTAGGGTTTTGTTGTAGAGTTTTGTTGTTTTTTGGTTGTTCTGTTTTTTATTTGTTGGGTATTGTTTTTTGTGTGTGTATATTTTGTTTGTTGTCATGTCATCATGTTTTTTAGGGTTTTGTTGCATAGTTTTTGTTTTGTTTTGCCTAATTTTTTATTTGTTGTGTATTACTTTTTTGTGAGTGTATTTTTTGCTTGCTGTCATATGTCAATGTTTTATTAGGGTTTTGTTGCATAGTTTATTATAGGTTTTGTTTGCTGTTTTGTTTTTTTATTGTTTTGTATTGTATTTTTTGTTCTGTTTTTCTTTTGCTATTGTATGTCATAATGTTTTGTTGTATAGTTTTTGTTTTTAGTTTTGTTGTAATTTGGTTGCTCTGTTTTTTCATTTGTCTTGTGTGTGTGTGTGTGTTTCTTTTGTTTGTTGTCATATGTCATCATGTTATATTAGGGTTTTGTTGTATAGATTATGTTTTAGGTTTTATTGTGTTTTGGTTGTTGTTTTGTTTGTTGTGTGTTTTTTTTGTTCTGTTTTTCTTTTGTTTGTTGTCTTATGTTATAATATTTTGTTGTATGGTTTTTGTTTTAAATTTTGTTGTATTTTGGTTGTTTTCATTTGTCTTTTGTGTATTTCTTTTGTTTGTTGTCATGTGTCATCATGTTTTGTTGCATATATTTTGTTTTATGTTTTGTTGTGTTTTATTGTTGTTTTGTTTGAATTTTTTTTATGTTTTGTTTTTATTATTTTATTTGTTGCATTTAGCTTTGTTTTGTTGTTTTTTTTCTAGTGGTGTTGTGTAATGTTTTTATTTTGTGGTCTTCTCTGACACCACTACAACATTACACAGACATGAACTTGAAAATACCTCTTTTCTTTCCCCCTCCCTAAATCATAACTTTTTTTAATATTATGGTTTTGTATCTCTTAGAACCATCACATGTAAAAGTTCTCAGCATAGAATGTGTTTGTGGTCAAGCGATCGCGCTCTTCCAGTTGACTGCGCTCACCTTTTCAGTCTGTTTGTCTCAGTTGGACACTCACTGCAAGAGAGACCCATATTTCCATTGTTCATTTCTCCTCTCCTGCTGTTTTATGGGGGTTTCCTTCTCCGTCTGCTTTCATTTATCTTGACCTGAACCCCAGAGGCATGTTGTTCATGGGTGAATGAGGTCAAGCGGTCTGTGCCAGGGGTCATGAGGGTTTATGTGCAGACCTTTACAGTGACTTCTGTTTTTTTCCCAAAAGGTGATGCAGGTTGTGCGTGAGCAGATCACCAGGACCCTAGCAAGCAAACCCACGTCTCTGGAGCTCTTCAAGAATAAAGTGAACGCGCTGAACTACAGTGAGATCCTCAAACTCCGACAGACAGAGAGACTCCACCAGGAGGAGACGCTTGCTCCACCTGTGCTGTATGTACTGACACAAAGCAGAAACAACACTTTTTCCAACTCTGAATTAAGAGTCAATAGCTTTATAAAAATGATTAATTTTTCGAAAGTGTTTAGTGATGACACCTGCTGGACTAAACTGTTAAAATACATTACTTAAAGGGCACATATTTTACCTCTTTTTTATGATTTAATGTTAATATTATGGTTCTTCTGAGTGTGCCAGTTTAGGTTCAGTTTAAAACACAATTCAGATTTTTTATTATAATGTGTTAAAAAGTGTCATGTTGGGGGCGTGTCCACAGTTCGCTGATTTAGGGGTGTGTTGCTTCACATGTAGATTAGTTTCGGCTTCCCGCCCAACGTAACAAGGGGGCGGAGCCATGAGCTCACCCGCTCTGTGTTTGCAACAGAGTCAGACAGGCAGACTGAGAGAAGGAGCAGGAGTGAGAGGATCAGCAATCAGTCTTACATATACGACTCGGACACTGACCAAGCAGAGAGTACAAAATCATTTGTGTCTTTGTATAGGTTTACAGCCAACTGTGTGCTAGTTTCAAGTACAGAGCTTGTACACCGAGACAAATAACCACGCACACTGAATTAACTTTGACTGAGGCACCGGATGCGTCGCTCGAAGCCGCGACATGGCACACCAGACACTCTCTGTGGCGCGGCAGAAACATGAAGTGTCCCGAATCATCACGCCGTTGTGTGTACCCTGATAGAAACCTATGTTTAGAAATCTAAAATGCGTGGCGCTGCTTTAGGTACAGCAGCACCTAGTTAAGATCACAGGGAGCTTCTGTGATCGCGAGAAATGCAAACGGCTGAAGTATAAGGTAGACTCAATGATAAGTACACATGTTTGCAAACTTACCTAAAGATACAACCAATAATTCTGATTAGAGCGATAATGTGGAGAATATTGCTCTTGTGTTGAGCCCAATGAGCCTTGCATCTAAAAATAGAGCTAGGGTGTTCCTTTAGTGATATCGCTTCGACTCACGCTGAAAATGGCGGACGTGAATCAACAAACTGAGGATATGATGACGTGCCTGTCAATCAATATTGGTGGGCAGGGGGACCGCACTCCTATGTAAAGTTGCGGTCGGTTTGAAAACAGCTCCAATTGGTCCACCGTTTTTTATGTTGTTAAATTGAAAAAAAAGCACTGGGTGTGCTTATATCACCCCAATATGACAGTCTATACAACATACCTACACACATGTCTGTCCAAACAGTTTGAAAAGTAGATTTTTTTTTTTACCATAGGTGCCTTTTAAAGGGCCATCAGCCTCTAGTTTGAAAAAAGTCAGGAAAGTGGGTGGGTCCAGCTTTGTTTAAGTGGGAGTGGTGAAAGACGTAAGGGTTTGCATGAAAAGGACAGCTTCATTACATGTATGCACTGATTTTCACAGCAGCAACACAAATACAGATGCAGAGGAGATGGACAGTGACTGTTTACATGGACATCAGTAAATTATTTGACTTAATCTGAATAAGACAATAATATGATTAAGGTGTTTACATGAGTTGCTTTTTGAATGTTCCTTTTATAATCTCGTTTTACATGGATCAATTGAATTTGTCAGGCCTTAGATATAAGGAATCAACTTGATAAGAAGAATCAATAATTTTTTTATCAACGCCTGAGCTTCTCATCAGACTTTTTGACCAATCAAATGCTCAGTACTATCTGAGGCGTCCCGCCCACTTCAAGACGCAACTGAAATGAGTTATGTCATTTATACACAAATAGAAGCAAATATTCCTACCATTAGTTCATCTAAACCATTTTAAAGTGATACATTTTTAAAAGTGAGTTCTAGTTAATGTCTGTGATTTTTAAACGGGCATGAAGTCACCAACTTGTGATAGCTGGGGTGTCTCTTTTTCATGTGTGTGTGTGTGTTTCTATCTCCAGAGAGCTGAAGGAGCGTCTGAAGCCGGAGCTTCTGGAGCTAATCAGACAGCAGAGACTGAACCGTCTGTGTCACGGAACGCTCTTCAGGAAGATCAGCAGCCGCCGGAGACAAGGTGAGACCGCAAGACACACACCAATGCTAGATGAGCCTTCAACTTAGGCATGCTTCCTTTCAAAGCTGCAAATTTACTTTATGCTTAAATACAAAACATTTGTGAATAAAGGTTTTTTTCCTGTGTTCAAGGGGATTAAAACCATCACTTTCTAGGAAACCTGTGCAATTTATATGATTAATAAACAATAATACAAACCCCTTCAGCTCTTTTCCCCCCTCTGTAGTAAATAAATTATGCCTCAAAGCAGAACTCTGTCATGTTGTCGTGTGTTTTGAGGCGGTGACTGTTTGTGAAAACAATGTTAAATAATTTTAAGGATAGACTTTTGATCAGGTGTTAGGATCATTAAATCAGCATTTGAGATGGTGTATGATGAGATGGTCAACTTATCAAATCACATCATCTGTTTAAGGCAAAATCACATGACTGATGTCCAAGGAGTGTATTCACTAAATGTGTTTTGATTGTGATTGTCCATATCTCTTTATTGAATTAAAATAGATCCAACTCAATTGAGCATATAGTTTTCTAATGCATGTTTTTATCATTCGTGCATCTTCCATTCCAATTTTTCTCATGTGATATCCTAACATACAGATACAAATATGATACTGGTTGTGTTTTCAGACAAGCTGTGGTACTGTCGACTTTCTCCTAACCACAAAGTGCTGCACTACGGAGATGTTGAGGAGGAGACGGAGACGCCCTCCATCGAGGCTCTTCAGGATAAGAGTATGTGCATTTCAGATATCTTATGACTTTTCCCAGCAGCTGATATTTGAACTTCTGTGTATTGAAATGAATTTTGCTTGAATGTCCCCTCAGTTCCTGTGGCAGACATTAAGAATGTGGTGACTGGAAAAGACTGTCCTCACATGAAGGAGAACAAGGGAAAACAAACTAAGGTATGACGCTTATACACTAGGGATGGGATGCTTCACTAAATTGTTTGATTGGTTTGTATCACGGTTTATATTCGGTTTATATTATAGAACACCTTTGGGATGAATTAGAGAGGGGGACTGTGAAGGCCAGGCCTCAAAAAAGCTCTTCTAGAAGAATTATAGATGCATCAAAAATAATTATTCATAGCTGAAAATGAAAACACCAAAATAAATAATGCCAATTATTAGTACCATTGCATTTATGGCTATGACTGTGTACTAACCTTACTAAGATCAAGGCATTGCAATTCCATAAAGTAATATTAAAGTTTCAAAGAATAAATCAATTAAGATTATGAAAATATTTATTTAGCACATTGCAACAATGGGTTATCACTAGGGGTGTGAAGGATCACGGTTGATCCGGGATTCATACGGATCACAACCCACAGTTTGGAACACACGTGGCCTGCGGGTTAATAGTTTATTTATTTTTTCACTGGTAGACTAATCTTTAATTTGTAACAATTGCATTTAGGATTTCCTGTAAAATATAATGATGAGGGAAGAAGTTGTGATGGGTTATTCAGGATGTGGTGGGTTTCTTGGGTTATTAAAGGTGTTTTCTGTCACTACTAAGATCAGGATCTCAACACCCACGCAACATAAATCATAAATGATGGTGATTTGCATGTTTATTAACTCTTTGAATCGCTGCAAATCAAATCTGTGTTTGAAAAACGCAAAAATCAAGAAAGAGATTCAGTCTTTAGTCTTGTGAGTTACTTTTGTTATGAGTAAGTTACAAACAGTCAAATAACACAGAAGTACTGGGATAACAGTTTATAGTTTAGCTAAAACCACTGATGTTTATGGTTAAGATTAAAATCACAGTCATATGCATTAACTTGACGCTCAAAAGTAAAGGTTGTAGGCAGCCGTTACACAACCAGTCATCAAAAATATGCCACTAAATAATTCTTGAAAAATTATCCATCTAGCAATGACGCATGACGTTTTATGAGTGAATAACTGAATCATTTATTTAATATTATTATTAAAATGAGACTAAAAATAAATTTGGGTTGTGCAAATGATAATGTTAGATTTCTACATTAGCGTTATCAGCAACAGTAGTAGCAGTGAATTTTTCACAGTACTGAATATTTCACTATTAATTTTTATTCAGCTGATTATTTCTTTATTTTATTCTTAAACTTACAGATTCTAAGTTCTGTTTGTTAAAACCAAAAGTGTCTTGCAGTGCTGTTTTTGTAATAAATGGAAAGCAAATGACATTTGTCTCCTCCTTTTTGACTGATCCAAAAAATGGTCCAATCCGTGACTAAAAAAACCTCACGAAGATTTGTGATCCGTCACACCACTAGTTATCACTTCTGCAGATGGGGGCTTCAACAGATTGTCATGTTTGCTTCATGTCCTGCCGTGTTTGTTTGCGTCATCACATCATACTGTTTCGGCCGTGTTGTTTCAGTGTTAAAAATCTTTCAGCCGAAAACCAAAAATGGCCCAAAAGTGGTCGAATATTCTGTGCATTCCTAAGAAGAATGGTCAAAAATTCCCTGAAACAGTCCTAAACCTTGTGGAACCCTATGGATTAAGATTGGGATACCATTAAAGTTCATGCACATGTCCCAAAACCTTTGGCAGTGTATAGTTTTTTTTTTTGTTGTTGTTTTTCAATTTATATATACATCTATCATAAAAAATAACTGAGAATCCCAGTTTCTTTGAATTTATTAGGGAAGGGTTTGAGTAAAATGTTAATATTCGTTTTAATTGCTAAAAGTCTGATAAAAATAACTTTGAATTTCAAATAAAAATGGTCATTTAAAGATTCAGAAAATGCCAATTGTTTGGAAAAACAAATGTTTTGAGAAGTAAATTCTACAGTACATCAGAAGTTATATGAAGTCTTTTATGCTTGTATTAAATTTGGCCAATTTCATGACATTTCTGTTTCTGTGACCTCAGTTGAATGATTTCACCTGCATTTTCGGCACAGAAATCATTCATTCATTTATTTTCTTTTCGGCTTAGTTCCTTTATTAATCTGGGGTCACCACAGCGGAATGAACCGCCAACTTATCCAGCATTTGTTTTATGCAGCGAATGCCCTTCCAGCTGCAACCCATCACTGGGAAACACTTACACACTTATTCACACACACACATACACTACGGACAATTTAGCATACCCAATTCACCTGTACCACATGTCTTTGGACTGTGGGGGAAACCGGAGCACCCAGAGGAAACCCACGCAAACATGGGGAGAACATGCAAACTCCACACAGAAACGCCAACTGACCCAGCCGAGGTTTCAACCAGCGACCTTCTTGCTGTGAAGCGACAGCACTACCCACTGCGTCACCTCACACAGAAATCATTAAACCCAAATTTAATAGCAGAACTGCAGTGTAACAGTGTGCTGTTTGTGTGGTTTGACAGGAGGTACTGGACTTGGCTTTCAGCATCACGTATGACGTTGAGGAGTACAGCCTGAATTTCATCGCCTCGTCCAGAACAGACGTGAGTTTCATTTTGTTTACCACTACCGAATCGTTGGATTTTTTTTAGTCAGTCCATGTGAAAGTCAAAAATGACTGTTTATTTTGCAAGCGCACATTCTTATTTTTTAGGTGAACAATTAATCTGTTAAAGTTAATCCACTGGTAATCTTCAATCAAAATCTGACCATTAGCTTCCATGTTTGGAGTATCGCTGCTCCTCTGATGTCGGCTTGATGGCTTCAGCTACAATATCTTTAACCACGCCACTCTTACCTTTAGGTTGCTATTAGAGAATTATATGCAAAAAGAAGCCCCGCCCCCAACTCATTATCTTCCACTTCAGTTTGAAGTACTTCAACATACTAAAATGGTTCACGCTGACTTTAACGAATTGGAAAACCCAAGTATTTTCCTCAATCCATCTTTTTTGTCTTGTTCCACAGTTCTGCCTGTGGACGGATGGACTCAGTGTGCTTCTGGGTAAAGAAATGAGCAGTGAAAGCATGCGCAGTGGAACTGGAGATTCTCCTCTCGATGGAAATCAAGCTCCGTCTTTTGGATTTAGAAAACGTCCCGATCCCAGACGCAGCGCCGCCCATCCCGAAACCCCCCAGCAACTTCAACTTCTGCTACGACTTCAGTCAGACCGAACAGTAAACAGGACAGGCATAAGCATGAGGCTGCTGTTTGAGAAAGAGCTGAGGCTGGAAACGTCCACTCGGAGGAAACGCAGGTACAGGATTGCAGATTGGGAGAGAATGATTTGGGTATTTTAGAAGAAAGAGCACTTTGAACAGTCAGATTGTGTTTTATCTGTGGTGCTGACGGTGCGATGATGATAGAAGTGTCTGGTTAACATGGCGTTGAGTGTTTTGGTTTGCGTGTTGTATCTAACATGACTTTTTTGCATATAATAGACGTTCAGAAATGCACACTTTCTCTGCTCCTTTTTAGCTTCTGCCAAAATTATACTACAGGTGTTATTTGTGATGGAAAAAAGATATGGTATGAACGTTTGTGCTTTAGTAATGTTTGGCATACTCAGTCATTCTCTTTAATAATAGTTACGTTATATAAACGTATAAAATTCACTTTTTTTCTTCCTGATTTACATGTTTAGCTTCTGCCAAAATGGTACTAAAAGGCATAAAATGACATGAAGCAGATTAGTGAGATAACAGAAAAATTATATGTATATATATAGGTTTGGAAGAAAAGTAAAGAAAACTTGAAAAAGATTAGTATATACAAGGTTCATACGGTTCTGGAAAAGTCATGGAATATTGCAAAGGCTTTTTTCAGGCCTGGAAAAGTTTTGGAAAAACAAATAAACCCAAAATGTTTTGGAAAAGTCGTGAAAATTAGTTTAACAAATATCTGTGTACTTGAATATATTTAAGATACTAAAATCGGTTAAATTTAAAATACAATTGAGCTGGCGGTCTCTTCATAATTCAGTTTTAGCTTCGCCTCACTTTCATCGTAATTCAAGAAACATTTTGAGTGTCGTGTCCAGAAACAATCTCTAATAACTACAGAGGTAAGATAATGTGGGTGCTAAAGGCTTCTTTATAATACAATATACTATCATTTATAACACAAGCCAACATTTCTAAAATATTTTCACGCGGACAGCAAGATACTTTCTAAACTATTTTGCAGATGTCAAATTAAATATAAACTACACAGATGGTCACGTATTTGTTGATATGCTGTAATAAATTTAAACATACATTTTGTTTCTTGTTTACCACGTGTACATAGACATTACATAAAACATCAATATTTACCCTCAAAGTTTTGGAAAAGTCCTGCAATTTTAATAGTAAAAATAGGTTTGAACGCTGTATATAGCGATAGAAAAAATTAAGGAAAAACTATTGTCATCATTCTTTTTTCTCTGTTATGACTCAAAATCTAGATGATTCAAGCAAATACTGATTTCTCAACTCTTCTCAAGATAAAAACATTGGTAAAACAAATACACACATGTCTGAAACACGACTGACACGTTTTTTTTTTGTGTTTGACCAATTGTTGTTTTACGCAAAATAAAATCGCAACATTTCATTTATAGATTTTGAAGAAACGTCATCAGTAGACAAAAAGTCTCTTAGGGTGCTTTCACACTAGCACTTTTGGTCTGCACCCGGGTTACTTTTAGCTAGTGTGAGTGCTGTCTTCTGAACTCTGGTGCACACCCGTAAACTGTACCAGAGTCTGCCTGAAAGAGGTGGTCTGGGGTGCGGTTCGTGCAAACACTGGTACAGTTCATTTCTGATATGAATGCAATCGTACCAAATAACAGAAGTCAACAGCCAACTGTACGATAAACTTTAGTTTTCATAACATTCATTCATGCGTGTATGTATCACCTACCTTGGTGATAAGCAGGACTGACCCAGTGCAAACAGTGATAATGTCTGCTATCTTCACCAAAAAACTAAAAGCAGAATGACCGTGATATGTGTATGTCTCCATTTTGGCAAAAACAGCAGCTTGATGATGCTAGCATCCCAGAGTTCAGAAGGAAAAAAGACAGTGTGAACACAAACCAGCTGAGGTGGCGGCAAGGGAGAACAATCGAACTTGGGTTCAGTCCAGGCAATTGAACCAAGTGTGAAAGCACCCTTAATTTGTTCCCTTAACTGTATATGATATAAACATTTGTGCCTTCAAAATGTTTGGCATTCATAAATACTTTTATTTTTTTCTACTTTTTGCGGTATATTTCTATATTTTTTGTGGTCCTAAAAGCCTAAAGTTATAGTATAAGGCAATAAATTACAATGATCAGCTTTTTAGGAACATGATATAAACATTAGAGTTTAAATCATGTTGCTTTCCTCATTGATTCCCTTCATAAACACTTTTTTTTGGAGATCGTTTAATGGCTAAAACCATGCTAATAGACATTAAAATTGATATTTAACACTTTACCAGCAGTCAAAAACATGAAAATATATCTTACAAATATTTGTACTTAATATTTAATGAGTAGTTATGGATTCTTGACATTTAGCCTCTACCGAAACTATATTAAGGGAGGGATAATTGATAGTGGGCTGTTGAATTGTCAGTAGAACAATGACCTACCGAGGAGGTGATGTGGGTCACGATGCGAAGTCAAAGTAACTTTTGTTGAATGCTTGATTCTGATTGGCTGATGAACATTCTAAAGGGCTGTTCGTTCATACAGAACAAGTTAGCCAGTCTAATAGACATTTTAGCTCCTTCATGAGGTTAAAAAAAAAAAAGATGATAAATGATATTCCCTTTGTAATAGCCGTTATGCGCGCACAAATTTAGCTTTCTTGTTTTTCCTCCTCTTGCATGTTTTAGCTTCTACCAAAATTACACTAAAAGGCATTAAATGACTGAGCAGCTTATTACTGAGGGGAAAAGTGTTAATGCTGTGATTAATAGCGTCATCTTCGTAGATTCCCTTCAAATCAATACTCGATCAACATACAGATAGTTTATAATGTACAGGATATGCGTATATAGATTGAGTTTTGCAGTGAATTAAAGTGCAGGTGCAGATGCACACAATATGAAACGTATTAATACTGGATAGCATAACTGCGCTGTATATTTATGTTTTCATACATGTCTGTTGCGTTATTGTTATTATTTGTAGGTGTGCATTAAAGATGAGGAGTTTTTTGGTACTAGATTTAAACTCTCTATATAGACAGTGGTTTTGGATTGTGTGTTCGAGGACTAGTTTGACCAAGTGTGCCTTGAAGACACTGCATGAATACTTTGGTGTGATTTGATATTTCCAGCTTCATGGCATACTCACATTTACAGCTGTGATGCGTTTCGATTTTTGGTTCTAACTACTCCATTATGCTTTTTTGGATCTAGATTGTGATTTATGTCGATTTATCTCTGCATAACGAGCACTTCAATAGTATGTTAATTTATAATACACATAATGATATGTGATCTATATATACTACCTGACAAAAGTCTTGTCGTCGATTCCAGTTGTAAGAGCAACATTTAATAACTTGACTTCTAGTTGATCATTTGGAAAAGTGGCAGAAGGTAGGTTTTTGTGATGAATTATCTGTTGATCTGCATCCCAATCATCACAAATACTGCAGAAGACCTATTGAAACCTGCATGGACCCAAGATTCTCACAGAAATCAGTCAAGTTTGGTGAAGGAAAAAATTATGGTTTGGGGATACATTCAGTATGGTGAGTGGATCGCAACATCAACCGCCTGAGGGTATCGAGACATTTGTGCTTGCCCATTACATTACATACATTACATAAGAATTTGACTGCCCACAGGAGGGGTCAAATTCTTCAGCAGGATAGCGCTCCTCATATTTAAGCCTCCACATCAAAGTTCTTGAAAGCAAAGAAGGTCAAGGTGCTCCAGGATTGGCCAACTCAGTCACCAGACATGAACATTATTGAGCATGTCTGGGCTAAGATGGAGGAGGAGGAGGCTTTGAAGATGAATCCAAAGAATCTTGATGAACTTGATGAATTTCTTTGGCATTCAGGATGACTTTTATTAATGAGTTATTTGAGTCATTGCAGAGATGTATTAATGCAGTCGTCCAAGCTCATGGGAATCGTACACAATATTCATCTTTTTCCACTGCACCCATGACTTCATATTCTATTACTGTACATAATTTCTGTTAAGTGACGAGACTTTTGTCTAAGCAAAGTCAGACCTTACTGTCCTAATTAAATAATTAAAAATCAAGGCATGATCATATTTTATTTTGGTAAAACCAGAGTAATCTAGAGGCCTTTGCCTTTCATATTAGCCGCTTCTGATACCAATGATCAATTAGAATCAAGTTATTATTAGTTGTTTCTAAAACTTGGATGGGCGACGAGACTTTTTGTCAGGTTGTGTACAGCTAGCTATTTAAAAAAATGAATAGAGAACAGTTTCTCTGATAATACGGATTTATCATGTATGGGTTTGAGTAAAAAGTTCATATTTGTTTTGGTCTGATCAAATTTTTAAAGAATAATATTGCATCAAGAGCATTTTTGTTTAGAAAATAACAAATAGTTCAATTGTTGTGACTGACTGAAACAGTTGAAATTGTTGTGACATTTTGTTGCATTAATGGAGCTGATAACTTTATGGTATGCAAACATTTGTGTAATCCACTGATTTAGTTCTTTTGTGGCTATGTCCTGAATCTGATGACATTGTATTAGCAAGGAAAACAATCCTCGTACTGTACTGATGGTTTTTGTATAGAGTTTACTGTACTTTATGTTGATCAACAATGGGGCCGCTTTACCAGCTGACAACGGTTACGTGATATTAATTCAAGCTTTGACGATCCTTTTGTATTGTTGTGGAATTAAGAATATATATTATTATAACTGGCCTGATTTCTTTTGTTGTGTACATTTATTTCAAATTATCTGCAGCAGATGTGCATTTTAGCAAAGTATTTATATTTATAATAACAATTCAGTATTTATAAAATTCAAACCATTGATTGATTTGCTGTTTTTAAATGAGAGCAGGTTTGTGGATTCAATAAGAATCTTTTTTTTAGTTAGTAAGAGATATGTTATTGATTCACTAAGAATCCATTTTAGTAGGCAAGTGTTTTTTGATTCACTAAGAATCATTTTTTTTGTTTGTAAAAGCATGTTTTTGTTTTTGATTCACTAAGAATCTTTTTAGGTAAGAGGTTGTTTTTGATTGAATCATTTTTGTTTGTAAAAGCAGGTTGGTTTCGATTCACTAAGAATTTTTATTAAAAAACTTTTGTAAAAAGAGTTTTGTTTTGATTCACTAGGCACCTTTTTTTTGTTCGTAAAAGCATGTTTGTTTTGATTCATTATGACTAATTTTGTTCTGTAAAAGCAGGTTTTGCTTTTGAGTCCCTAAGACTCTTTATTAGTTAGAGTTACTGTTTTCGATTCACTTAGCACTGTTTTTTAATTAGTAAGAGTATTGTTTTTGATTCATAAGATTTTTTTTGTTTGTAAAAGTTGTTCTGATTCACTAGGCACCTTGTTTGTTTGTAAAAGCTGTTGTTTTGATTCATGAAGAATCGTTTTGTTTGTAAAGCAGGTTGTTTTATTCACGAACAATATTTTGTTCGTAAAACCAGTGTTTTAATTAACTAAGAATCTTTGGTTCATTAAAAGCAGGTTGTTGATTCAAGATTTTGTTTGTAAACAGTTTGTTTTGATTCATTAAGAATGTTTTTATTGGGAGCAGGTTGTTGATTCACTAAGATATTTTTTCAGTTTGGAGCTTTGTTTTTGATTCACCAGGAACCTATTTGTTTGTTAAAAGCAGGCTTGTTTTTGATTCATCAAGAATCTGGACGTTGTTTTTGATTCACTTAAGAATTTTTTTCAGGTGCGTAATAGTTTTGTTTTTGATTATTAAATCTTTTTGTTTATAAAAGCAAGTTTGTTTTTTGATTCACTAAGAATCTTTTTTTAGTTGGAGGTTTGTTTTTGATCAATTAAGAATCGTTTATGTTTGTAAAGGCAGTTTTGTTTTTGATTCACTAAGAAGAATGTTTTTAATGGGAGCAAGTATGATTTGCTAAGAATCTTCTAAGTTAGAGCTTTGTTTCTGATTCACCAGGAACCTTTTTTGTTTGTAAAAGCATGTTTGTTTTTAATTAACTAAGAATTTTTAGTTAAAGTTTTATTTTTGATTCACTAGACACACATTTTGTTTGTAAAAGCATGTTTGTTTTGATTCATTAAGAAACTTTTTTGTTTGTGAATGCAGGTTTACTTAAAGTATTTGTAAACAAAATTAAACATCAGTCAATTCTTAAACAGAAGACCTTTGAGCTCATTACTCCTAGTCATAATCATAGAAGTGGTCAGATGCTGTACAGAATCTGTTACGTGTGACCTTACAAACACTTCATATTCAAATCACAATAACAAAACCACTTATTCTTATAAAATTTTATTGACACTGCCAGGAATACAGTGTGGAAGTATAGTTTTATATCTACTAATCAATAGCAGATCATGTTGGAATCATTTGAAATGCACGGACACTGCTGAAAACTCTTGGATACATTCAGTAGCATATTAATAATTCATAAATTATGGCCACATGCCAGAAAACACAAAGGAGGAATAGATTTTTCTTTTATACCTGAGTTTAAAGTGCTTTAAATATATTACCTTAAGACAATTGTTTTACTGTTTAGAGCAACAGTTGGATTCCAAAAGTCAAAACACCACACGTCTTCTTCATAATGAAAGCATAAAGAGTTTCAGTGAAAACCTGTTGTGGGATCTGAGGTTGTTAATCAATTGTAGATAATTTTTTTAAATAATTAAACCACATTACTGATGATGCTTTACAACATGGGTGCCCAAATTCAGTCCTGGAGGGCTGGTGTCCTGCATAATTTAGCTCCAACTTCCTTCAACACACCTGCCAGGATGTTTCTAGTATACCTAGAGAGAGCTTGATTAGCTGGTTCAGGTGTGTCTAATAGGGGTTGGAGCTAAAGTCTGCAGGACAACTGCCCTACAGGACTGAGTTTGGACACCCCTGCGTTACAACAAATTCAACCAATCAGAGAATTGCGGCTGTATCTGTGTGTATATCTATATGCCACAGATGAACACTCTCTGTCTGCCATCTTTGTTCAAATTTCTAAGACCCACAGCCTCTGGTTATAAAAACGGCCAACATTTCTCAATGGAAAAAGTTCACCTAAAATGAAAGCTGTCATAATTTCTCCAACATATCTTGCTTGTGTTCAACAGAGGAAAGAAATTCAACAAGTGGAGGAGGTTTCATTTTGGTTGAGCTCTCTCCAACTCAATATAAGTTTACACTGTGGTCACTTTTTAAAGTGACATTAGCTCAGTTCCAGATTTGTTTTGAACAATTTTCTTTGGTGAAAGTAAAATATTTTAGGGGGTTTTGCCCTCAAAAATCTAATATCAGCTTGCAGGCTATTATCATAGATCATAAATACCACACACCTTTAGCAGGATGCTATAGCTTCATAATACCATAGTGAAATCTGCCCCGTTCGCAAAGCGGCACTGGACTTTCTCCAGAAAGGGCAGTCGGGACTGAAGGAGGTCCACCTGGTGCACTGTTATGTCTTTACACATGGACACGTCGAGGGTCCGCAGTCTGTCGCAGTGCAGAGCAATGATGGACAGAGTTCTGGAGGAACAGGAAAACTGTTAAACAGATCAGACCTTTTCTAAAACAACGACACTAGCTGTGTTTACATACACCCTGATAATCTACTTGTAATCAGACTAGCAGCACAACTCAAATACTACTTCTATCAGAATGAACTCACCAAATTAATACAATTTTTATTTGAATAATAAAGGCTTGTGCACATCAAGACAATTCTCGCTCATTCTTACTGTCAAAATTTTTTAAGATTTTGTTTTGTAATTCATATCAAGTGATTTTCACTGGAGATGAGCAGAGGGAATGAGCAAGATCATACCAATGAAACAAGCAGCTCCACATTCATCTTGCCTCGATGCATCTTCATTGTTAGGATTTAGACTCATCTAGACGGTTTACTGTAACTTCAATAGACTTCTTCCAGGCATTTGAACAAAAGTGCCAATCTCATTGGTTGACCAGTTTTAATGCGTTAAAAAGAAGACAGACGTGCTGCGTCCCAATTCTCACTTATACTACACCCTAAAGTATGTATTTTTTGTGAAGGAAAAGTACACACTTTGAGTGTGTGACAGAAGAGTATGGAAGTTTTTGGGACATACTACTTCCTCGTTTACAGATCGTTGTGTTGCTTAGTTACACCCCCTGTCAATCCTCCACACATCATCCACATTTCTTTCATATTTAATTTCCTACCTTATTGGAGAAGCAGCAGGTTAATCTCCCATTCACGAGTCTTTCATGCAGAGAAATCTACTCAGGTCTTTGGATAATTCTACACTCAGACATTATTGTCCAAACACGTCTTTATATAAGTTCAGTATTGTTGTTGCAGATAAAATATAACACAGAAAACGAGATTAAAACATGTTCCAATGGGCTAGATATTAATTAATAGTCAATCAAACATCTTTACCGAAGCCTCTCTACTTGACGGTTGGTCTCGCGCATCCATCATGTTTGTAGTTTGTTTACACTTTTCACCCAGGTTTGTAGTTCTAATCGAATTCACGTCCTACGTGCAATGTATTGTGGGCAATATCAGCGGTTAGAGTATGGACGCTTCTACACTTCGAGTTTTTACCGGAAATAGTAAACCATACGGGAACCTTTGGCACACTCTTTTCAACATACTACGATTTGGGATGTACTAATTCTACTTTCAAATACTATTTAGGACGGATAGTATGCGAATTGGGATTCAGCAACTGTCTCAGATCCCGGACTGAATCAAGTCACAAAGACGCTGTGCTCTGAAGTGTGAGGGAAAGTGTTTTTTTTCTCTACCCAAAGATGAGGCTGTGAAGAGTCAGTGGTTGAGGGTAGTTTTGCAAAATACCTCAGCATTATAGCCTGTGCATTATATTGTGCTGTGTTCCCGTCTTTTTTCTGACAAGTGCTTCACCAATCTACATGCTTACAACGGGGGATTCATTGGCCGTTTGTTATAGGAAGGATCAGAAAAGACTATTGATGTATGGGACTTTGTCAGAGCTTGACAGGAACTTTACAGTTCACAGTTCATGGATCAGTTTCTTCCTCCATTTCACAAGTGTAAGTAACTTAAGTGCAATTAAAATGGTTGCTTCCTTGTTTCCTCTAGCTTGCAAATGATGTATTTAATTGTGTTTTGTTACTTGTTACCGCTCAACGCGGCATGTATTATATCTAGTTAACTCTTTATGTTCTCATATCGCATTTAAAACCACGCTGAAAATGCGACGTGTGATGCTTTGTTTAAGGATTTAAATGCGTTGGTGAGCTTGCGATCTACTGCCATTTGTCATTGCTACGGCCACCGTCAGCTGTTCCTACACACGTGCGACGGTCAAGTTTCAAAATAGTTCAGCTATTGCCACTGTGTGGATTAATATTGAATGTGTGTCATGGTTAAAAATGGAGTATATGCTGGTGTTTACTGCATTGCTTTAATGCACTCCTGCATTGGGCTCACACATACACTCTGCACTCTAACTATTTCAAAATTGTTGATAGGTGTGCTGGGCATTTTTCTGTCTCACGCTAAATGCTGTCGACCAATCGCAACAGACTGGGTCATCGGACCAATCAGCGCAGATTAGCTTGGCGCTAAGGAGGGGTTTGAGATTAAATCAATCGCTGAATGAATCATATGGGAGTTATTAGGATAATTAGGTAAAAATTAATGCATGAAAGTGTTTTTTAACCTTACATGCAAATACATCAGCCTGTTGTTGGAGACCCCAAAAACCAAAATATGACCCTTTTAATGCACAATAGGGGCTCTTTAAGACCTACAACACTATATTTCAGTGAATTTAAGACAGTTTAATAGCTAAAATTTAGTTCTTGAAATGTAAGACTTTTTAAGACCCAGTGGACACCCTGGTGTTCAATCGAAATCAGATTCAATCAGAATGATCAGTTTTAGATCTTTTTATCTCTGTTATTCAGTTAAGACTTTTGAAGAGATTTTTATAGTTCACAGAGAATTGCCTAACACAATCTAGAAAAACATGGATATAAAGATCATGCTGAGGATAAATACAGACGGACGCTAAAAAACCTGTCTTTCCCCAAACAGATATTAATTCTGGTCAACAATAAAACAATATGCAGTTGAAGTCAAATTATTAGCTCTTATGTGATTTTCTTTTTGGGAAACATCATTCCCAACTGATGTTTAACAGAGCAAGGGTTTTCACAGTATTTCCTATAATATTTTTTCTTCTGGAGAATGTCTTATTTGTCTTATTTTGTCTAGAATGAGAGCAGTTTTTAATTCAATTATAACCATTTGAAGGTCAATATTATTAGCTCCCTCGATTGTCTACAGAACAAACCACCGTTATACAATGACTTGCATAATTAACTTTAAAGTGTAAATGAAGCACTCAGTCAAGTTTACATTAATTTGTAAATAAATTGACACTTTAATGAGAATATATTTTACAAACTCGATTAATGTATTTTAATGATTTTAATCATCTATTTCGATTTCAAAAATGTAATTTAGCTTTAAAAACAGTGTAAAAATTGCATAATGCCACTCCATTTTTCCTGTAAGCATAGTCACCTAACTATTGTCTAAAGAAAAATGTGCTGTTATAGAAGAAACTAAAGAAATTATGTCAAATATTTGAGTTCTGACTTATTCAATGCCATTCAGTCAACAATAAGTACTCAGATAATCAACAAAAATGAAAGTTCAAACCCAGACAGGCAGTCAGGCCAGCATAATGCAGAGAGTGGACCAAAGCTGATGAAAAATAGCCTTGTGGCTAATTCTGGTGCATTTGCAGTAAAGCTAATTAATGTACACTGTCCCTGCCAACTGAACAAATAAATAAAATAAAGTGCACCAAGTGATCGGTAATTAAAAGGGGGAAAAAAATTAAAGAAAAATAGAATAAATGTATATTTTTATATTAGACACACATCTGATGCTCCAACTCCATGTCCACAACTTCATGCATTGGGTTAAATGAGGCTTTGCCGAGTTCAGTCCATTACTATCACTGTATCTGTTCAGCTGAGGGAACGGAACCAACCCTGTGACCTCAGACACAGCGATATTCTAAGATGGCGGCACCCTAGGTCTAGAAGCTATAGTAAAACATGCCGCTTTCTGCAAAATGATTACATTAATCGAGTTTGTTATATATTTTTTCATTAAAGTGGAAACCAATGTACAAAATAATGTAAACTTGACTGAGTGCTTCACTTCCACTTTAAGCTGAATAGAAGTGTCTTGAAAAATATCTAGTAAAATATTATTTACTGTCATCATGGCAAAGATAAAAGAAATCAGTATTTAGAAATAAGTAAATAAAGCTATTATGTTTAGAAATGTGTTGAAAAAAATCTCTCTGTTAAACAGAAATTGGGGAATAAAATATACAGGGGGGCTAATAATTCTGACTTTAACTGAATTTGCACAACTCAAAACAGTGATTCTATATTTACAGTGTACGCATGTCAGTAAATGTAATCAGATGTAAAGCTTGTATTTACTCAGGTGAACAACTCTCATACAGCATTCATGAATGGGTTCATGTTTACTGATTTTGTGCGGACTGAAAGTAAAAGTGCAGCTACTCACTCATTGGTGATGGCGTTACAGCAGGCCAGATAGAGATGCTGGAGTCTGTGGAGAAGCGGAAGAGCTCGAGCCATGCCCTTATCACTGATCTGAGGACAGTGGCTGAGCGAAAGGCTGGTGAGGCTGCTGCAGTGAAGAGCTACGGACACCAGGCTGTCGTCACTGATCTCGGGCAGCATGGAGAGTGAGAGACGCTGCAGCTCCGGGAAACGGAGGACCTGAGATACACACGTTTAGCAGAGATTGAACACAGAAGACATTTATTGTTGACATTCAATTTAAAATGGGCCATGCAATCAGATTACAAAACAATTTTGTTTTTTTTTCTGTACAAAATGTGTTGATGTATTTGGTTTAGTCGGACTAGTTCATTTTCGTTGATTATCTGAGATATTATTATTGACTAAATGGTATTAAGTCAGAATTCATACGTTTTTCATTTATTTTATTTTATTTAATTAGTTAGGGGGTGGCGCAGTAGGTAGCGCTGTCGCCTCACAGCAAGAAAGTCTTGCATAAGACTTGCAGTCTTGCGTAAGACTTCATAATTTTAATTCTCGGCCATGAGTCGGGTCTAAGACAACAGATAATTCTATAAAACATTTTTGTATGTATTCTATAGAATTGTAATAATATTCATGCAAAAGATTTCTTAAGTGATATTAGCATATCACTCCAGTTGTTACATTGTTTTCCAGTAATATTTAGGATTGATTTCTGTTATTTATTTAGAATAATAATTGTATAATAATATTATTAATAATAATAATATTAATAATTGTATTTATTTATAATAAATCTAAATAAATTGAGGTATCACGATGGCGCAGTGGGTAGCACAAAGGCCACTGGTTCAAGCCCCAACTGGGTCAGTTGGCATTTCTGTGTGGAGATTGCATGTTCTCCCCGTGTTCGTGTGGGTTTCCTCTGGGTGCTCCGGTTTCCCCCATAGTCCAAACACATACACTATAGGTGAATTGATTAACTAAATTGGCCGTAGTGTATAAGTGTGAATGCAAGAGTGTATGGGTGTTTCCCAGTGATGGGTTGTGACTGGAAGGCCATCCGCTGGGTGAAACATATGCTGAATAAGTTGGCGGTTCATTCGCTGTGGCGCCCCCTGATTAATAAAGGGACTAAGCCGAAAAGAAAATGAATGAATAAATCAATAAATTGTTATATTTATTGAAAAATAAACATAATTTAAGGGGGGGGGGGGTGTATGGGGTGGTTCGCCCAGGGTGCCATTTAAACTAGAACCGCCACTGCACTGTATACTTCATCACCAAAAAGAAGATCGCCTTTACCAAGTTTAAACTGAAACTGCGGCTTATGACAAAGAACAATACTGCACAGGTGACAGAATCCTGCTCTGCCCTGTCTGACTCGCCTGCTTTTTCCACAAACACAGAAAAATATAAGTCGGCGCATAACGAGACTGCGCATTTAATATGACACAAACTGAAACTAAAACTTTTAAAGAGTGGTAGAATTCTGTGCATTCCTTCTGTAGATGCATATTATTTTTCTATTTAGTTACTGATGACTGCTTAGTAGCTTTCAGCATTGAATTGAATGATTTATTATAATCTTACGTTTACGTTTTGTAGCAGAAATATTATTTTTTTATTAAACTGACACGTGTATAAAAACAACAGAGCAAAATGGATATTTCTTACTGCAATGCTTCATTTTTGTTTGATGCAAACCATAGATTTATTCGTCATAATGTACCAGTAGGACTATGTTGTAGGACAAGATATGTTGCTTTTTATAGCAGATAACTCACATTCAAGGCAGCATGATATTGAGAAATGTCATTCATTGTTAGTATAATGGACGTCATTGTCATCATTAATATTTCATAATTATTAGACATTCATTTTGTAATTATTGCACAAATATCAATAAGTCATTACAGATTAGTTAGATGGTTGTTTTGCAGTTTTGTTAGTCCTGATTGATGTTGTTTTCAAACACAATAAATCCGTTAATTTACAATTTGTAGTAGTGCTCCTAATTTTTTTCTGTTGCTCCTAAATGTTTTTAAGTTGGTGCTACCAAGAAAAAAAAAGTTAATTTTGAGCCCTGTATTCAATGAGATATTTCTTTCAATATAATTTTTCCAAAAACATTCAAAATTGTACTATGAACACTAACCTGAATTACAGCTAACAGAATAATTTAATTTATTATAAATGAGATAATATAATTGAGATTTTAAGAAGCATAAAATAAAAAAGTCAAACGTTATTATTTTTCATATGTTTAGAGTAGAGCACACATGCGCTGAGGTCTGACCTGTGTGATGCTGGTGTCGGTGAGCTTTGAGCAGGCTGTGAGCTCCAGCACCTGAAGTTCTCTGAGGGCCAGCAGTGATGCTCCTTGCTGATCCCTGAACTCCTCCAGATCCTCATCCGTCACTAGACGAGGCTTCTCTTGGAAAGGCAGGCTCGGAGGCTGGAAAAAGCCCATGTTTCCAAACGTCCTAGTAAAGCTCGCGCCCTTTATCCTCCTTCACACATGAGCCACTTATGAACAAACTGGACCATTTGTGTGCAATGCAAAAGTGTTTTTTTCTGTCTAAAATATATGATGCTAAATATCTTTTTAATTGTGAGGCTCAATAAAATATTTGTTTTAATATCTAAAATTTATTTCATAATATTTAAAATTTGTTTTCAAAATGTTTAAGAGATTTAAATATATAAACAAAAATAGATTTTCAATGTATGATATATTGTTTCGACACCAAATAAAAAACAATATATATTGTGTTTGCATATGTACAGTTAGGTCCATAAATATATATATATATATATATATATATATATATATATATATATATATATATATATATATATAGGAAACAAGATGTGCTTTAACTGCAGACTGTCAGCTTTAATTTGAGGGTATTTACATCCAAATCAGGTGAACGGTGTAGGAATTACAACAGTTTGCATACAGTATGTCCCTCTCACTTGTTAAGGGTCCAAAAGTAATACGACAGAATAATCATCATAAATCAAACTTTCACTTTTTAATACTTGGTTGCAAATGCTTTGCAGTCAATTACAGCCTCTACAGCAACTATCTTCAGTTCCTGCTTGTTCTTGGGGCATTTTCCCTTCAGCAAGTGTGTTTTGTCTTCAGCTAGTGAAATGCATGCTCAATCGGATTCAGGTCAGGTGACTGACCTGGCCATTGTATAACATTCCACTTCTTTCCCTTCAAAAACTCTTTGGTTGCTTTTGCAGTATGCTTTGGCTCCATCTGGACTGTGAAGTCTCATCCAATGAGTTTTGAAGTACTTGGCTTAATATGAGCAGAAAATATTGCCTGACACACTTCAGAATTCATCCTGCTGCTTTTGTCAGCAGTCACATCATCAATAAATACAAGAGAGCCATTTCCATTGACAGCCATGCTTCACTGCTTAGGATCATGAGCAGTTCCTTTCCTTTTCCATACGTTTACATCTTGTGTTGAACCCTCTGTATTCACTCTGGTGTAGCCTTCACTTGATTGTTGACTCTGACACACATACACCTACCTCCTGGAGAGTGTTCTTGATCTGGTCATCTGTTATAAAGGTGTTTTCTTCACCAGGGAAGGAATTCTTCAGTCATCCACCACAGTTGCTTTCTGTGGTCTTCCAGGTATTTTGGTGTTTCTGAACTCACTGGTGCATTCTTTCTTTTTAAGAATGTTTCAAACAGTTGTTTTGGCCACGCCTAATGTTTTGCTATCTGTCTGATGGGTTTGTTTTGTTTTCAGCCTAATGATGGATCGCTTGACTGAAAGTGAGAGCTCTTTGGATCTCATCTTGAGAGTTGACAGCAACTAATTCCAAATGCAATGAGCACACTTAAAATTAACTCTGGATCTTTATCTGCTCGTAATTTAGATAATGAGGGAATAACACACACACTGGAACAGCTTAGAAGCCAATTTTACAATTACGTTTGGACCCTTAACAAGTGGAAGGCACATATGCAAACTTGTAATTTCTACAGCGTTCACCTGATTTGGATGTAAATACGCTTGAATTAAAGCTAACACACTGAAGTTAAAGCACATCTTGTTTAGCGCATAAATGAAAAGGTAATTATATTTGACATTTTTTAACCATGTGTACTATGATGACAGGACGTGCTGATGACAGGAGCGCTCTCACCTCTCTGTCTGAGGGCTGGCAGTGTTTGGTAGGCTCCGTCATGCCCAGCAGCCCCCAGTCCGAGATCTCCTTGCACCAGCCGAGCCGCAGCACAAGCAGAGCGGGCAGGAAGGTGGCAATGATGCATGTTTATATAAACAGTTATTAAATACAGCAGGAAAAATAAGTATTTAACACGTCAGTTTTTTTCCTAGGAATAGATTTTTTAAAGAAGTTGTTGACATGGAATTGAACCATTTAAAAAATAAAAATAAAACCCAAATATTACAAACATAAAAATAAAACAAAATAAAGAAATTTGAAATATTAGTTATGTGTGAATGGAATGACATGAGGAGAAAGTACTGAACTACTGAAATGTATTAATTATTTATATAAAAGGCATTTTTGGTGATGGCAGCTTAAAGACGCCTCTCATATGGAGAGTGAAATCACACGAATTGCTCAGGTGTGAGTTTTTTCCACAAACTTTAACAGAATTCTTGATGGTTCTGTGGGTCTCGTCTATCAAATCTGATCTTTGATTCGTATTGTATATGGATTCAAGTTAGGTGATTGGCTGGGCTATTCTACAGCTTGCTTTTCTTTCTCTGAAAGCATTTGAGAGTTTCCTTGGCTGTGTTTTGGATCATTGTCTTGCTGAAATGTCCACCCTGGTGTCTTCATCATCCTGCTCTAGGTTGCCACATTCATATTATTAAATAACGAAGAATCACCTAAATGTAATAACTGCCAGACTGCTCTTACCATCAAACATATTTTGTTGGAATGTAGAAGTTTAAATTCCATTAGACAACATTTTTATAAGGAGAGTACTTTGATGGACATTTTTAAAAAGGTTCCACCAGGAAGAGTTTTACATTATCAAAAATAGAACTGAAAAATCATATTTAACTTTGAATATTTTTTTAATGAATTTTATCTATTTATATTTTATAATTTGTCTAAGTATTTTTATTTTATTTATTTATTTATTTATTTATTTTTATATAATACGAATTTGTTTTATCATGTAATATTTTATTGTATATCCATTTGGCCACGAAATAGCCGTAAGTTGCTGATGTGGCAATAAATATGTAATAAATAAATAAATAAGTCATCATCCTGCTAATGTAGATGTTGGACTGAAGCAGCTAATATTTATTTACAATGCCAAAGGGCAGAGCGTTGCTGAATAACTACTGAGAAATTTCAGCTGCTGTCTGGGCTTTTGCTGCCTTTCTACACCTCCCTTTCTTCATGGTTCAATACTTTTTCCCTGCATCATTTTATTATAACCTAATATGTAAACTAATTCGATTTGTTTTCTGTGCTATATGCTGTTACCAACATCTGGGAAAATTTCAAGTTAACGGCACCTTTAGAAATATGTTTTCTGAGATAAATGGTGACGTGTTCGATACTTCTTTTCCCTGCTCTATATATTTATAGATTCAGTTAAAGTATGTTGTATTCCTTTCATTTGAAGTGTGTGCTGCACAGTATTGAGAGTAATGAGTGGAAGATTGACTTGAAAATTAGTTATTTTCATCAAATCACACAACCTTCTTTGGCTTTTATAAAGCAGCTTTATGCATTTTCTTTTGAAAAACAAGGTAAACATTGACCTCTGAGTCTGAGGTAGTAGTAGAAGTGCAGGTTTAGCAAACAATACCTTGAATTAAGGCTGCATGATATTGAAGAAAAACTGACATTGCTATTCATTTAAATTTTCTATCTCTCTCTCTCTGTTTTTTTTTGTTCCAGGCTCTCAGACCTTCATCAGTCAAAATGCCTCAACAGAAGGATATTGTAAAGATCGCCATCCAGATGCCAGGGGCGTACCCGCAGCTCATTCAGCTGGACCAGGTGAGCTGTCCTGCACTTCCTGTCATAAAGAGGATGTTGAGTGAGTCGAGTTCATAAAACAGAGTGAAACTGGCCGCCTCTCAGCATTTGAGGAATAACAGCACTCCTCATTTAGTGCAATGCTGAAGTTCATGCAGATAATTTAAAGGGTTTCACGTGAATGAGGAAGTTGCGTGTTTTTAAATTATAGCAGTGTGTTTTGGAAAGTGGATGAGGTTGGATGAGTTGCATTGTGCTTACAAGTGGAAAGTATTTTGTGGAAAGTATTAAAATAGTACGTTTCATTTTGAGTTTACTTGGAATTTGAAAGCAGGGATGATTACTAGACATTTTTAAGCACAAATTAAATGGTGCATTTTTTGTTTTCTCAGTATTGTGATTAAGTTATTATATTACTTTGTCAATCATTAACCAGCCAGCCCAAAGTCATAGATTAACATGTGTGTTAAACTTGAGAAAGACATGGATATGAAGAGAAATCATTAAAAGACACAATTATTAGTCCTGTGAAATTTTTATTCTTTGTCAAATTTTCAGAAATTATATTTAAAGGGGTGGTCCAGAGTCTATTTTTAAGGCTTGGTTGTATTTTTAAATGCAAAAAAATGTGTGCTTATGCTTCATTTGTACAAAACCATGTTATTTTTAATATAGTAAAAATATAGTTTAATATAATAATGAATATATATCAATAATTAATATACAGCCACTCTGCTAACATGAAAATGACTGTCATATTTCCTAGTTTCTTCGAAAGCTTACCCTCAAAAGGCTCTGATTGGTCAGCTGACATAATGTGCTGTGATTCGTGGATTGTCTCCACGTCACCAGGAAGCATCATGCCTCTACTAGCACGCACTTTGCCATTGTGTGAATACCGTCAGTTAGTGTAACTGTTAGTTGAATCAGTTTGAGCTTGAATCAGACAGAAAATGAAGAGGACACAGCTGAACCTCATGTCTGCTATTATGTTGGAGCTGTCCTTTTTAACCGAATCCAGGACTGGGAGCGATTATGGAAACTGTCCTTTGTCAAATGCTTATCTTGTTTATAATACTCTGGAACATAATTAAAATTAAACTGTAAGGACTTCTCTCTTTGCGTCGTGACCTTTGAAAGCCCAAATACAGGAAAAGAAGAAGCTCTGTGGAAATAGCAGCGTTTGGACGGCATTTTAGCTTTCTCTGCTATAACATTACACTGCCTCTGGCCACGCCCCTTCGCTGCGTGGGGTTAATTGTGTAGCTGACACTGAATCCATTAATGCAGGCTAAACAAGTAATGACAGAAAACACCTTTAATAACCTAAGAAACCCACCACATCCCGAATAACCTACAACAACTTCTTCCGTCATCAATATATTTTACAGGAAAGCCTAAATGTTTTCATACATCTGATTTGAATTATTTGAGCCGATCTCTTTGCGACAGTTACACATTTAGGGTTAATCTACATGTAAAAAAACAAAAAGTAATAATCCGCGGATCATGTGCGTTCCGAGCTGTGGGTTGTGATCTGTAGGAATCATGGATCAACCGTGATCCGTTACACCCCTACACATTTTTAGATAATTAGAAAATGTCCATATTAATGGGTATTTGTATTATATATTAATTTATTTATAATTGTTCTTTAATACTTGTTCATAAAATCGTAGGTCACTATTGTTAGCACAGTCACTCATATTTTATGATTGTATTTTTTGTGAGGGGGTTAGCTCAGTTATTTTATTTATTTATTCTTTTAGTAGATAGTGGTAAAACAAAACGAGTTGAAATCAAATCATTATTGATTGGAAAAACCAAATAAAATAATAAGTAAAAAAAGAGAAAAATATAATCAATATATGCAAATAAAAAGAGAAAAATATAATCAATATATCAGTGATAAACGTGATGCTTCTTACAAATCACAACCAATTAGTTGGTTCTGGTTGTTTTGAATGATCTTTTATAAGCGTCTGCCAGTTGGAAACAATAGGGTGACCAAACGCTGAGCGCACTCAGTATCTTGAGGCTTTGATCTCTATTGTTCAGGACATCCTAACAGAATGTGTAATTACATTGAGGGCCAGCCATTGTCCCCTGGGTCATCCAAACCATAATATAAGTGGGCTGAAATATGAATGAACCTGTTGTTTGACTACGATTGGTCCTTAAGGATTAGAAAGAACCTCAAAACTTCCTCTCATCCCGAACGCTTCGAGACACTGCCAGCAGAAAAACCACTAATGACAGGCCAGTCACTGGTGGACCACACAACACCCAAATGTCTGATGGGTGAACCACACGAATGGCCACTAATTACAGGACGGTTCACATGTTGACCCTGGGAGAAGCTTTTTTCCTTTCCCTTTTTTCCAACTTGTTTGTTGTTGTTGAAATATACTTGAAGAAGAAGAATGTGTAAACATGACAAGTTCTTGATTTTTAAATGTTTTTCGGGTTATATAGTTTTGTAGAATTTACTAGTGATGGGAGAATTAAAGCTTTTTAAAACTTCGAAAACAATTGAACCACTCACTTTGCAAAATGACTCGCTGTTTGACACCACATGCTAGAGACACCCGGTGGTCAACTTTAATTTAACGCTATAACCTATAAATGTACTTTGCTTATCATCTTATTTGATTGAATATTAAGTGTCTGCACAATATGCATTATTATTATTGTTTATTTATTTCTTTTTTTTTATTAACAAAGCATCCAGGCTGATATAACAATATAGTGACATGTATCAATTAGACCAGTTGTTCTCAAACTTTTTAAACCAGTGACCCCCAATGTAAGATTGTCAAGAACTCGCGACCCCCCCCCCACTGCCAAAGCATATCCAAACAATAAAAATAACTTTTTTTATAAGCTGTTCACAATATTTTAACTATATTTACTATACATTACAGGGCTCGAAATTAACATTTTTGCTTGGTAGCGCTGGTGCTCCTAACTTTTTTTAATGTAGGTGCACCAGCCAAAATTTAGTGGCACCCACCAATTATCGCTATGTTACTACAAGTTTTATAAACAGATTTATTGCATTTTAAATCAACACTAATCAAAACTAACAAGCAAAAAAATATATATGCATGCATGAGGAAATATGTCTCAACGAAATCCCGTTATCACAAGAAAATACATTTTTATAACATAATTGAGTGACCAAAAGACCGGGCCACTCACCGGCCCTACACGCACTGCTTGACATGAATGAATCTATTAACGTCAACTGTGCTGTGTTCTCACAGGTGGTGTCTGATATTGCACAGATGCTTTCGACTTATTTTTTGCATACGTCATTTTAATAGCAATACTGGTCTTTTCATGAGCTGCAATATTAGTTTCATCTTAGTCAGTGAAAGCCCTTTTGCGATGTGTATGTGGTGTTAAATTTTACATGTAACTGCCACTTCACGGTTGACAGCATCTGGCGATTAAATGAAGAATTAAACAGAACCTCTGTGCTAAAAGTGTGTAGATGTGGCAAACAGTTACCTGAAAATTCCGTCCCATAGACTTTACAGTGAATGCTTTAGTTATTTTCATAGCGGACTTGAAGCCAATGGAAGTCTTTAATCCACTCTTCGAAAAGTGTAGATGGTGGATTAACATTCACAACATGATCCATAATCAGATGTGCCATTATTTGTAGCTTTAGGTGTTTCTAAGACAATTATCTGTCAGTGTTGTTTTCATTCTCTCATCTTCATCGCTTTACATTTTCGCGGTTGTTGCTCCTGTCATCTGAAGACAAGAGGCGTTGACTGAGTGATCGACAGCTGATTTTAAAAAAACAAAAGTACAGTATCAAGAGTGAGAAATCAATAGAAAACAATATGCTTTATTATAAATGTTCAAGGATTTTATATTTATTTATTTTTGTTTATTAATGTTATTTATTTTATTTATTTATTATTTATTTTTATTATTAGTTAATTAATTTATTTTTAAATATTTATTTTTATTTATTTATTTTTAATTATTTTATATTTATTTTTATTTATTTTATTCATTTATTTATTTTTATTTATTTATTTTTATATATATATATATTTATTTTATTCATTTTATTAATTTATTTATTAATTTATTTTTATAAATTTATTTTTGTTCATATTTTAATTTATTTTTATATATTATTTATTTATTTTTTACATATTTATTTATTATTCATTTATTTATTTTAAAATTTTTATATTTATATATTTTTATTCATTTGTTTATTTAATATATTTATTTTTTATTTATTTTCCATGGTGGGCTTTTCTAAACAGCCCAAGAAGTTGATACTTCTAACTATTATCAGCTGTTTTCTTTTCATTTCATAAATGTCTCATTAAAATGCCTACAAACTCAAAAAAGTATCCCGATACATTGTTGACCATTTACTTTCGAAACAGTAATGACGTAACTGCGCCACACTTACTGAAATTATGTGACCTTGCTGATTTGATATGTGCTCTGAAATCACTGATTAAAAACTAAAAATTTATAAAAATAAAAAAAGCTTCATGCACTGAAAAAATTACTTTTGCTGCTTGCTCCAACTAATTTAATATGAGTTGAACCAATACAATTCTCAGTTGTTGTTTTTGGGTCAACTTAATTGTTTATGTTCAATCCACTTAAATTTGTAAACGCGTTGCGACGTTGATTTGTGTTGTATAACGTGAAGGAATTGTGTGGAACCCAGCGTTTTTACAGTACAGCAATGTTTTGAAATCAGCCATCACGAATAATCACTATTTTTAACTAGCTATTTTGTTTTTGTAATTTAGTTATGTTTTTGTTGTTTGTATTATTTATATATTTAGTTTATCTGCAGTTTTTAGTCACTTTAAATTATTAATTTAATAATCCAATGTTTATTTCAGCTTTCAGTTTAACATTTTTTTTCATTTTAACATTAATGCTTTTATTCATTTACAATAAAAATATATTAAAAAATCTTTAATGAAAAAAATGTGCAATAATATTTTGTTTAATTACAGTTCAGTGTTTTTAAGAAATTAATACACAAAGACAAAATTACCTCTTCGTTAGCTCAGATTTCTGTTGTTTTAGCTAGTGTACTGTTAGTCAACCTTATAACTTAATTCAGATGATAATTGATTTAGTCACAATTTCATCTCGTTTCAGAAAAAGCCCCTCACTTCCGTCATAAAAGAGGTTTGTGATAAGTAAGTGTGTGTTTTTGACTCCACATGTGTTTTTTTCCAATAGCTAAAATATCTATGTATAATTCTCCCATGATGTGAAATACCTGTTTTGTAAAGGGTGTTGTATTTTTGAAGGTGGAATCTTCCGGGCCCTGAAAACTATGCTATCCAGTATGCAGATGGGATCCAGACGTACATCACTGAATCTGTAGGTCAATTCAACTGTTCTGAGTGTGTGTTTTGATGAACTGTCCTTCATCTGTGTGTGTGGTGTGTGTTGTGTGAGATAAATGAAATGAGTGTGGAGACTGTGAGTTCCCAGGCAAGTGGAGGCAAAGCCTTGAATTACGGTTGTGCACATAAACCATTAAATCTTGGGCTGTTCTCCAAATGGGCTTTTGTACACCCTAAGTAGGGCCATGTGTTGTCATTAAGCAGCATGTGCATTAGCTCTCCAGATGTTCACTCTGAGAATGAGAAAAAAAAGTATAGATGCAATACTAGAAACAATCTAGTTCTTTTTTTTTGTCTATCGTAACTACCTTTTTGTTTTTGTCTGTCTGTCTTTTTATTTTTGTCTCTGTCTTTTGTTTGTTGTCTGTCTTGGGTTTTTTGTCAATTGTTAGTTTGTGCTGTCTTGACTTGTCTGTCTTCTGTCTGTCTCGCCTGTTCTTTCTGTCTTTTCTTTTCTTTTGTGTTTGTCTTGGGTGTTTTGTCTGTCATTTTATTTGCCCATCAGTGTCTGTCTGTCTTTCATTTGTGTTTGTCTGTCTGTATTACTGTTTTATCTGCGCTGTTTGTCTGTCTTTACGGTTTGTGCTCTCTGTCTTGATTTTTGTCTGTCGTCACTTCTGTCTGTCTTGCCTGTTCTGTCTGTCTTTTCTTTTGTCTGTCTGTTTGTTTGTTTGTCTTGGGTGTTTTGTCTGTCATTTTATTTGCCCATACGTTCAACTCTGTCTGTCTGTCTGTCTTTCATTTCTCTTTGTTCTGTCTGTGTCTTCTCTTCTGTCTGTTTTGACAGTTCTGTCTGTCTTTACAGTTTGTCTGTCTGTCATGGCTGTTTGTTTTGTGTTTGTCTGTCTTCACTTCTGTCTGTCTTTTCTTTGTGTCTGTTTGTTTGTTTGTTTGTTTGTTTGTCTTGGGTGTTTTGTCTGTAATTTTATTTGCCCATACTGTCAACTCTGTCTTTCATTTCTCTTTGTTCTGTCTGTGTCTTCTCTCTGTCTGTTTTGACTGTTCTGTCTGTCTTTACAGTTTTGTCTGTCTGTCATGGCTGTTTGTTTTGTTTGTTTGTCTGTCTTCACTTCTGTCTGTCTTTTCTTTTGTGTCTGTTTGTTTGTTTGTTGTTTGTTTGTCTTGGGTGTTTTGTCTGTCATTTATTTGCCCATACTGTCAACTCTGTCTTTCTGTCTGTCTTTCATTTCTCTTTGTTCTGTCTGTCTGTCTTCTCTTCTGTCTGTTTTGACTGTTCTGTCTGTCTGTCTGTCTGTCTGTCATGGCTGTTTGTTTTGTTTGTCTGTCTTCACTTCTGTCTGTCTTTACCTTTTCTGTTCATTCTGTCTTTCCTGTTCTGTCTGTCTTTAATGTTTGTTCATTATGTCTTCATTTCTGTCTGTAGTAGCTGTTCTGTCTGTCTTGACTTTTGTCTGTTTGTTTTTTTATTTGTGTTTGTTTGTCTGTCTTTACTGTTTTGTTCGGACTGTTCTGTCTGTTTGTTTTTACAGTTTTGTCTATCTGTCATCAACAGTCTGTTTGTTCTGTCTGTCTTTACTTTTGTCTGTTTGTTTTATATTGTGTTTGTCTGTCTGTGTTGTTGTCTGTCTATCTGTTTGTTTGTCTGTCTTTCTTTACTGCACTGTTCGATCTGTTTGTCTTTACAGTTTTGTTTGTCTGTCTGTCATGACTGTTTGTTCTGTCTGTCTTGACTCTTGCTTGTCTTTACATTTTGTCTAGATGTCTTTCATTTCTGTTTGTCCTTACAATTTTGTCTGTCTGTCTGACTGACTGTCTGTCATGAGTTTGTTGTGTCTGTCTTTACTTTTGTCTGTTTGTCTTTTATTTCTGTTTATCCTGTTCTGTCTGTCTTTAATGTTTGTTCATTCTGTCTTTATGCCTGTCTGTATTGGCTGTTCTGTCTTTCTTTACTTTTGTCTCTTTGTCTTTTTGTCTTTCGGTCTTTACTGTTTTGTCTAGACTTTTAAATCTGCATATTTGTACAATATTTTGTGCAGAAATGACAAAAATGTCCCCAGATTCTGTCTGGCCCTAGGCTTTACTTCTGTCTGTCTGTTTTGACCCTTTTGTGTGTGTGGGCCTTTTCTTTTGTCTTCACTTTTGTAGCACTGTCTGGGCTTAGTCTGTATGATATGTTGGTTTTGACTGTTTTGTCTGATGTTTGCTTGTCTTTACTTTTGTCTCTCTATCTATACGTTTGTCTTGACTGTTCTGTCTCTGTTTTCATCTTGACAGCTCTCGTTTTCTCTTTGTCTTTTCCCTTTTTCCCCCTCTCTGTCTAATTTAGTTTTTTCTTTTAATGCGTAGATGTTTTTGTCATTCAACATATCTCTGTAAATCAATTAGTTTTTGTCTGTTTCTCACAGTTTATCTGTCCATCTCTCTCTCTCTCTGTGCGACACACATTACTGCAAATGTTAATGCTGTCTAATAATAGCCTTATGACTGTGGCTCTCTGTTTAACTTCTGCCCTAGAACCGCCTGGACATCAAAAACGGCAGCATCCTGCGCTTAACCAAAGCACCAGTGAGTCTCACACGACATTATCAGTTAGCACGCATCTAAACACATCTCAATCTGTGCGTTTTGGGTCAAACATACACAGCAGCACGGTCAGTAATGGCCATAATTCATACGTGTGTGTTTTTCAGGGCCGCTGTGCTGAGGATCTGTATAAAGGCATTCAGAGCTCAGACGCCAATGTTCGCTGTGACTCACTGAAGCTCCTGGCCTCAGTTTCCACCGACATCACGTTTGCACAAGAGTTTATCAGTCGCGATGGACACTCCCTGTTGGTCAAGATAGTAGAGGACGCTCAGGAGTCAGTTTCCTGGCACTTTTCTGTGACATACTGTGTTTTATTACAGTGCAGTGTAAATATTGAACTGGTGAAACTGTTTTTTTTTGTTTTGTTTATTCTAGGTCTCCTGTGATCATGACACACACACTCACTGCTTTCATGGAGCTCATGGACCATGGCATTGTGTCCTGGGAGAATCTGTCCAGTTTTTATCAAAAAGGTACTTAATTTGCAGAAACATTTCATTTTTTGAATACAAAATCAACTTTTTTTTTTTTTACAAATATTTCACCAGTCTAATAATAGATGTCTAATATATGATTTTGGTTTTGTAGTATTTTTCTGGTGTATATAGTTAGTCAAAATTATTAGCTCCCCTGTACATTTTTTCCCCATTTTCTGTTCAATACAATGATTTTTTTTCAACACATTTCTGTACATAATAATTTTAATAACCCATTTCTAATAACTGATTAATATTTTCTTTGCTATCATCACAGTACAATATTTTACTAGATTTTTTAAGATGCTAAATTTAAAGTTTGTTAAACATCATTTGGGAAATATTTGAAAAATAAATATTTAACCAGGAGGGTAGAGATCTGTGCGGGACTGAATTTTTAATCTCTCTCCCGCTGGGTTTTAAATCGCACCCAACCGCTCCCGCCGTATAGACCTTTTTCTTGGCTGCTGCATTGAGGGTGCCATAGCGACCAGCGTCTTCCAGTAGAATGCTAAGAACTTCCGCTTACAGCGTTTACAACTGGTAATTTGCGCTCCGAGAATGGGTTTCAGTAGCGTTTTGAGTGGATTATGGAGTGTTTTTGTGACGCACAACTTTGAAAGCTGTGTATTAAAGCCGTTATAATCTGTCAGATGTGGTTCAAGCTAGCGAGAAAAACGTTCTTCTAGTTCACGTGTCTGCCGTCAGAAATACAGTGTGTGTTTCCCTGGCCTGTCAGCTGTTAGATCAGCGGCTCTTCAATACACACACACGCCACACACAATTCACTGCATCATAGAGCTAACCAGATTACTAGCATAAAATTTAACAGGTATGCAAGTCATGCAATTTACAAAAATGACCGCTAAAAGTTACAAAAATGCTGGCTGATTTGCTGTTCATTCCAATCGCGAGCCGTTTGTTTCATTCAGTGTGTGTGTATTTACCACGGTTTGTGGTTTTCTGTCATTTCCAAATGTCACTTTATTTTCACTTTGTCACAGTTATTAAATCAGTGTGCTAGTGGGACAGTACTTTAGCCATGACAAGGCTTCATTTAAAGAGCAGAAGATGTCTGACAACCAGGGGAAAATGCCTCACAGCAGTTGATTTTCATCCTATTAGATCACATTTTTAAAAAAGATCAGTCCAGGAGTTGGTGTTGATCGACAACAGTATCAGTTTAAAGAAGACAAATGCAGGTAAAATAGATTAAAACTATCGTTTAAAAACTGTCTAAATGTGACTGTTTACACACATCAACTGCCGACCAGTAGTTCTCAGCATTCTCCTTGCGCATACGCGCAAAGCATAATGGGTAATTTTGCGTTCCAGGAAAAAGGTCTATATTCAGTCTTTGTTTACCTGCTGCCCAACCTGCCCCGTTTTCCACCCGCCCTGACCGGTCCCGCTAAACTTAGATCTGGTTTTCAACATTTCACGTTAAAATTGGACACTACCAAAAGAGAGAGATATCAAAAAAAGTGTATGTTGTGCAAGGATTGTAGGCTAAATGTCAGTTTTGTTTGCCCCTTTGTGATGAGACATGATTGCGGCGTGATGTGCGGTGAGGTTTGTGGCTGATGAGGCACACGCTCTCACATTCACATTTCACATTTAGGTGCTTTATTGGTATGACAAAACTGTACATTCGTATTGCCAAAGCAGTGCATCGTTGCTGCGTACAAACAAAACGGTGCAAAAAGGGCAGTAGTACAAAGCAGTAGTGATCTCTCTCATTCTCTCTCACACACACATAGCACTACGGCGGACCCGTGCGCTCGCTCTCTGTCAGGAGTGTTAAATTGTTAGACCAGCTGCTCCCGTTCAAATTACACCAGAGTTCCTGACCCCTACCGCGTTTTATTCTGAAATTTATTTCCGCGCCGCAAGAAAACTGGTCTGGTCTCGGGAATGCAGACCTCCTATAGGAGGGCTATTCATTTTAACTATATTTTTATGATAAATGTTTTCCAATCAAGTCTGTAATTTTTTTTTTAAGTTTAATTGATTTATTATTTATAAGTCATTCATTTACTCTATAAATAAAGATTTCAAGCTCTTGGGTCAGACCTTTTAAACTTGTTAATTGTTTTAATATTTGATAATTAAATATAGATTTAAATTAATCAATATACAAGTATGTCCATCTTTAAAAGTTGATTTCATTATTGATTTATTAATAATTGATTAGTAGGAATGAAATAAAATCACTGATGACTACTCTATTATTCAATTAAAAGTCTTTCTACACTTTTGTATTTATGATGTAGCTAAAATATTCATAGAGCTGTGTTTTAAGCATTTTGCACATTATTTATTGAATTGATCATGTTAAATGTTTTGCATTAAATCATGCATTTTTAACAGTGTTAATTGCTTATTAATAGTCAGACATTAATTTAGCTAAAGCAATAAATTAACAATGTTAAAAAATTTGTAGTTATACATTTAAAATACATTTTATTATTATTTCTTTCAAGACTTATTTATTGACAATTATCGATACATTTTTTATTATAAATTATATTAAATTATCTATGAAAATAAACTTTTTTTTTAAATAAATGTAATCAAAATTAGTAAATCTTAATTTCCAGTATTTGATTTAACTTAAGATAATTATTAATGTTTGCAAAATCATTTTATCCTTTAAAAAAAGTCTTTATCTTGTCTTTTTAAAATTTTATTCATTAATTAGTTGCTTATAAAGTTTTTCTACATCTCTTATCACTTTTTTCATTTTCTATTAAACTTACAAAAGCATGAAAACTAAATTAAATAATTAAATATTGTATTTATGACATAATTTAACAAAAATAACTGCATTTGTTAGACACAGGTGTCTGGGGTCTTTAAAAAGTATTAAAAGTTGATTAAATCAATTTACAAGCCAAGGTGATACATTTTGTATCATTTTTGATTTATATAATGTATAGACCAATTACCAACCTACTTCACACATGACGTCACACGGGTTCCCGGTTGCAAAAAAAAGACAGGCTGCAATAGTAAAGATGTCGTGTTGTGCGGTAGAATGCCAAATTCAAAAACTCCCAAAAATAGAAAACTTAACTTTTACCATACATCACACTGCTTTAAAGCCGACTGCAGACGTCTTTGGCTAAAAGGGAGAATGAAGTGACGACCTAATTAGAAATGCTCGACTCTGCAGTTCTCATGTTATATCAGGTAAGCTCACGCTATGCTGAATCATACAGATTACTCGTTTTTGATTGCAGAAATGATTCCAGCAAAAACAGTTACATATGGTTATCATATAGTAATTAAACTGCAGACACTGAATGCTAAGAATGAAACGTGAAAGTGTAAGTTATTAAGGTAAACTTAGTTTTATATTCACACATTCAGTGACAACTTGTGACTCCCTATATTGTTTACCATGGCACTTTGAATATTGAGTATATTGAGAATATAAAACCAACTTTACCTTTGTGTAAGTTCACATATCCTGCCGTACAGGTCCAGTTCTCTGTCAGAATGCTGTCGTTTTGCGTGTTGATGATTAATTACCCAGGCCTTGTATAGCTCTGTCTTCTTTCCTTGTCTTTGGCTAAGCAGAACCTCAGTTTTTAGCTCTACATAGTGTTGAATCTGGTCACTGGAGCATTAGTTCTTGCACATGACCACACAGAACAACATTGTTGGCATCCAAAGACTTGTAGATCTTTAAACTTCTTCTTGTAAAAACACTTGGAGCTTCAATGAGATTGTTATTTGGGGCTGGATGCTTGGTTATTTCGTCTTATCCAATATTCATTGGGAGCGTGCTATCGCAAATGGACCTGTCAGATGAACGCCGCTCACTTTAACGTTAATTTTGCCGAATCACTGTGCTTGTCACTGGGTGACGAGGTTATAATATGCTGAAAGAATTATGTAAATAATATATATAATGTGTAATCAATATATCTTATTTCTAAGACAGCAACAAACTCTATTTCGCATCGGATGACATTCCCTCGCTATAAATGCTAGCGCTCCCGGTTTCTTTCTGCCACCTCCCTGCACGCGCATCCTGAATGTTTACAAACATGGTAATTGGTCTATAGTTGTATGCTAAAGTTTGCCTAAATTTAATCTTGTACTAGAAGGCAGGCTTTATTCGCGATCACTGATTAGCTCCTGTACTAGAAGGCGGGGCTTCATTCGCCATATTGACAGTTACACCGTTCAAAATATACCAGTGGCATGTCTTGTGTTTTCTCTAGTCTTTGATTTGACATAGTGCTGCTTGTTCACTGCAGTAACCAAGGCAACACCTTTATTCCTGCTGCCTATCCGATGCCACCTGCTGGATTAGCATTTTATTTACTACATGAATGTTTTAGTTTCTTACAATCGCTGTTTAGTAAATAAATACAGCAAGTTAAAATGTTGCTGATTGAATCGAAAAGTAGTGGAAAAAATCTCAAACGTATTAAATTTCACTCTCTGATTTCTGTATTTATATCTGTTAATGTCGAATAATATCTGTTAATTTACAAAAGCATTGAATAATACTTGAAAAAATAATTAAACCTATAGATACAAAAAATATTTAAAACAACGAAGTGATAACTTGTTTAATTATTCATTCATTCATTCAGTTTCTTTTCGGCTTAGTCCCTTTTACTGGGAAACACCCATACACACTCAATCACACACACACTTATACACTACGGTCAGTTTTAGCATACCCAATTCACCTGTACCGCATGTCTTTGGACTGTGGGGGAAACCGGAGAACCCGAAGCACCAGGAAACCCACGCGAACATGGGGGGGAACATGCTAACTCCACACAGAAATCCCAACTGACCCAGCTGAGGCTTGAACCAGAGACCTTCTTGCTGTGAGGCTAACGTGCTACCCACTGTACCACCATGTTGCCTGTTTAATTATTATTATTATTATTATTATTATTCCAAAATAATAGAAGTGGACTATAAAATGCAAAGTGCCTCCCATAATGCAACTTTCCTTTTGTATATATGTGCAGTCATTATTTATTTTTGTCTTAATAATTGTCACCGTCTCTTTATGATGTGACGTGATGATATATTTCCAGATGGCCAGTTTTGTGAATGCGAAGGTTCTGGACACGTCCATCCAGCAGGTGTCGCTGGCTATCCTGGAGAGCATGGTCCTCAGCAGCAGCAGTCTGTTCACAGAGGTCAAGCAGGAGATCACGCTGGAGAGGCTCCTCTCACATCTGCAGGTGTACGTACACTACACCATCCACACTAGATAGACAGCAGAAGAGCAGCTACAGCAGCCAACAGTCAGTACACTCAATTTAAAAACACCAGAAAACACATACGTTACAGCAGGTGAACAGTGATTAAGAAGGATGAGGAGCTAGTGTCTTGTCTTGCCAGAGATTAATTATAGTTAATGTTTCAGACACTCAAATGACTTTTGCTCCTTTTTTGGGGACAACGTAATTGTTTTATGTTCAATTAACTTTAATTTGTTGTGTATTGTGTATAACTTGATCAATTACATTGTTATTGTTAGTATTAGTAGTAGTAGTACGTATAGTAGTAGTAGTAGTAGTAGTTGTTGTTTTGTTATTTTAATAAATTTAGATTGTTTTCTTCATACATACAAATTTCATAATATCGTTGTATTTTTATAATTATTATCATTTTTGTATCGTTCTTTTTTTAATTTTGTCAATTAATGTGAATAAAAAATAATGCTTTATAAGTGAAAAATAAGTGTTTTATAAGATAAAACCTGTAATTATATTACAGTTAATATTATATTACTGTAATTATATCTTTTAATGTGTATTTTAATGTTATATAAATATATTATAATGTTTATTTATTTTCATAAGATATTAAGTTTTAAACCTGTAATTATCACTTTAATAATATTAACAGTATACATTTATAATAACAAATTTATAAAAATGTATAAAATAATGATTACATTACTAATGTATTGCTTGTTTAAAAAAGTAATACCAACTACCTTATTTGAATAATAATACTAATTAATAATAAAATAATAATAATAATAATAATAATAATATTTTTGTATTGTGTTATTGCAATTAGGGCTGCACGATATTGGGAAAATCTGACATTGCTATATTTTGTTTTTCTGCGATTTATATATTGTGATATGAAAACAATTTCACCAGATAGCGTAAATAGCTCAATTTGGAAAGAAATCATTAATTTATATTGATTAGTGTGATTTTTGTTAGGATGTGAGTCATATATTATATAAAAAATGAAAAACAAATAGCAAGCAGAAATTATTACAATAGAGCAACAAAAAAGTCAAATAAACAGTGCTTTATAGTTTTCCATAGTTACAAATGTACTTTTTTGGGCCTGAATGCTTTAAACTCTCTCGAAATGCCTTTAAAACGCATGCACATGATAAAGTTTCCCTCTGTTATGGTTATACTTTGCCTCCACAAATACATGACTCCACAAATCTTATGTATTCTCAACTGTTGTGCTGATTAACTATAATCCCAACTCAACATTGCACGTCCTACGATGTGACTATTGTGGACACACACATTGCGATATCAATGCTGAAACGATATACTCTGCAGCCCTAATTGCAATCTATAGCAATTATTAATTTTTAACATGTTTTACAATGTGTTTTGTTTATTGCCTCTTTTTTTATTGCAAAGTTCTAATGATTGTTTGTTCCAGAAAATATATTTTGCTGTAGCTCATCTAGATATTAAGTGCATTTAAGATGACCATGTACTAGACTGTTCAATCACCTTTCTTCTCATTTTGTCTGTTTTTGTCTCATTCAAACATACTACAGAACAAACCAGCAGCTGCAGACAAAGGCCATGGCTCTGCTGATGGCGTTGCTGCAGGCTGGAGGAGAAGCAGACCGACAGGTCAGACACACTTACAGCAGATTCTGCTTTTACTGCCACCGTCTGTCCAAATCAGGAAGCTTTTCAGTCACTGCTGCTTGAGAACTATTTCGCTAGTCTAAACTTTTATTATAATGACATCTGGTTTAGATTTCCAACACAGGATACATTTACATTTAAGAAAAAATATTAAACTAAAAAACTGTGTTATATGCTGTGTTCAATAATACTGGCAACACATAAAAACTATTACCAGTGTTAACTCAAAACAAGCTGGTCACGTGTTAAAATGTGTTAGTAGTGTCAAGTCATGTTACAAACACTCTTCCTTAATATCATTAAAGAAATAATCGTAAAAAAATGTTAGTGTCTTAAATCACGTTACAAATAACATGCAGTGGGTTAAAACGTGTTAGCAGAGTGTTAAATCAGTCACAACTTACAGTAAGCTTCCGTTAGTGAATGTTTTTACTAACATGAACAAAGAATGAAAATAAAAAAAACATGTACAGCATTTATTAAACCATATAGGAAACATGTTAGCAAAAAACATTTATAGCACAAATCAAACTTACAACGTGTTAAAACGCATCATGCCAGAAAACTGTAAATAATGAGTATTGGGCTAAATCTTGTTAGAAACATACCAGCAACCTGTTAAAATATTCTAGGACTTTTAAGTTATGCGATTAAACATGTTAAATCTTGTTAGAAACATGCTAGCAACCTGTTAAAATATTTTAGGACTGTTAAATGACATGATTAAGTCATGTTAGAAATATGCTAACAGTATCAAAAATGCTGTTCTGTTAAATGTTAGAACCATGTTAACAACATGATAAAACAGTGTTGTTAACCTATGCCACACCTGTTAGTAACCTGCTAAAAGATGCTAGTGTGATAAGTCGTGTTATTTATAACATGCTAACAGTATAAAATCGTTAGAAACATGTTAACATGATAAAGTTGTTAAACTATGGCAAAAACATGTTAGCAGCCTGCTGAAATGCACTAGTGTGATAATTCATGTTATTTATAACATGCTAACAATATAAAAATAATGTTAAAACATGTTAACTTGATAAAACGTTGCTAAGCTATGGCAGAAACATGTTAACAACATTCTAAAATGTGTTATTGTAACAAGTCATGTTAAAAACATGCTAACGGTATGAAAAATGATAGAAACAGTTGTTGTATAAAGCTATGCCAGTAAAATGTTGGCAACCTGTTAAAACGTTGTTAATGCTAGAAACATGTTAAAAGTGTGTTGAACATGTTAGCAATGTGTCTGTCTGTCTGTCTGTCTGTCTGTCTGTCAAGCTTATTCTTATGCTAGTATCAAAGTGTGTGTAGTTTAAAATAGTTTGAAATGATTTCAGGAGCTCTTTGAATTTCTTGAGAAGAGGAACCTGCGCCAGTACATTCACAAGGTGAGAAAGTCTAGAAGGTTTTATCCGTTCATATGATGGAGTGGATTCCTGTTAGCAAAAACATGTTCCAGTGCATGACTTCAGTAAGAGTGTAAATGGGCTCTGTGTGCAGAACATCATCCACAGCTCCAGTTCAGTAGGAGATGAAATGGCCCATTACCTGTACGTGCTGCAGACAGTCAGGCTGAACCACCTGGAGCCCCGCATGAGGACACCTCTGGACTCCTACAGCCAGGTTCACTCTCCTTCTGCTTCTTCATCTCATTTTTTTTTACTTCTTCACCGTTGTCCTGATGTTTCTGTGGTGTTGTGCAGGAGCAGAGGGATATGCTGCACGGGCTGCGTCAGGCGGCATTCGAGACGGAGAGCGAGAGTGGACTGAGTAATGAACGCAGACGCTCGCTCTGTGCTAAAGAGTTCAAGAAGCTCGGCTTTTCAGTGAGTTTGATTATACTACAGAATTGTTGATTATTTACGCATAACCGCACAACTAAAGTAGTACCAGGAAGGTCTTGACTGCATTACAGTTCCATAACACAACACCAAACAATTTCTTATTACTTCAGCCTACAACAGCCAAACAAAATTGAATAAAACAAAAGGATTTGTATGAGATGTTTAACAGAACATAAGTCCTGTCAAATGCAACATCTAAACAACGTTTTTCTTTAGGGGTGGTAACCCCATAAACACGGTATTATTTATTATTGAATATTTGCACAATTAAAATTGCACATATTCATCACACTACCTTGCACTAATTCATCTTGAGTTGTACATACCTACTATACCTACAGTTGAAGTCAGAATTATTAGCCCACCGTTTATTTTCCCTAATTTCTGTTTATCGGAGAGAAGATTTTTTCAACACATTTCTAAACATAATAGTTTAAATAACTCATTTCTAATATCTGATTTCTTTTATCTTTGCCATGATGACAGTAAATAATATTTTACTAGCTATTTTTCAAGACACTTCTATACAGCTTAATATGACATTTAAAGGCTTAACTAGGTTAATTAGGTTAACTAGGCAGGTTAGGGTAATTAGGCAAGTTATTGTATAACAATGGTTTGTTCTGTAGACTATCTAAAAAATGTATAGCTTAAAAGGGCTAATAATATTGACCTTAAAATGTTTTTTTTTAAATTAAAAACTGCTTTTATTCTAGCCAAAATAAAACAAATAAGACTTTCTCCAGAAGAAAAAATATTATCAGACATACTTAGAAATTGTTTAAAATCTTTTTACAAACCATGTAAACCTTTGTTGAATTATATTGACACTATCGATCATGAAGCAGAAGAGGAATAAAGCTTTTTTAATTATTTATTTATTACTTTTATTGTTAGTATATTTTGTTATTTATTTTATAAATTTCTTTTTACATTTACGGTGTTATTTAATAACTATATTGTTTTTATGGTCATTGGTTCTTCGTTGTGAAAAAGCAGAACAGTGTATTATTTTTCGTATGTAGATGATATTGGGCCTGTTTCAGTAAGGAGGTTCAACCAACTCTGAATTTAAACTTTAACTCTGAGTTGACTTGCCGAGAGATTAAAAACTTCAGTTTCAGAATAGCTGATCTGAGTTAGGTCTAATTTTGAAGTTATTTCAGATGTAATTGCATTAAATTACATAAAATAGGCTATTGCGTAGTTTCTACAGCAAATTCTACAAAACAAGACTGCATACCCTTAACTCAATGTTCAGTGGAAATGTTTAATTTCCCACTTTTACACACGCTGATCAGTTTAAGACAACATTTCTAAATTGAGTTTTTAATAGATGTAAAGTGCACTTGTGTGTCTGCCTTTCTTGTAGATGTTGATATGACATTTGGATTGTAAGCAGACTAAAAAACAGTTTTGTTGTTGTATTATTCTATTGTTCTGTGTGTGACGGAAATGTAGGCAATGTTTTCATCCAAAAATGCGAATTAAATGTATGTGCAAAACTGGAATATTGCATAAAGACGTGCGAATAAAGCAGCGTTTCCACCTAATGAGTCAAAGAGAACAAAATCGACTCTTCCTGATTAACTGGCTCCAAATATGAACAGTAAAAACTGAATTTGCTGCGGTAGGAGAAGCAGCGTGAATCTTTTCTTTATTTAAGTGACTTTTACCTCAGAAGAGGATGCCAACACACAATGAACGCCTGGTGGCATTTGAAACCATGAGATGCAGCGCGCAGACGCTCTTGACAGTTCTGGAGGTCATTAATAATATAATAACACTAATACTGAAACTGTTTCGCTGTTTTAGAATAACCTAAACAACATTTCACATGTTATACAATGTGCTCAGCCTGCTGATTTGTCCATTCACACAAATTTTTATCATCACATGATCTCTTATAACAAAATCACATGACCTTTTTTTAATGTGCATACTGGAATTTGTTCGGTAAATGTGTTTCCATCGTAGTTCATGCGCATATTTTCTTATCGAATAAAAAGTATCCTACTGACTTATGTGCATACATTTTTTGCGCATTTTCAACATTAATGCTTATTTTGACGTTTACATCCACCTATTTTTATGCACATCTCCTCTCATTTCAGTGTTAACAAACTCTGAGTTTTCACTTAACCTCCTTTCTGAAATGGGGCCATTGTATCTGCACAAAATGTTATTAAATATTTGGCAATAAAAAACTTATTTTTAATAATAAATAAATTTCCATGGAGGACTTTTTTTTCTACTGTATATAAAGTTTATACATTATATTTTAAACTTTACATGCACAGTTGCTTTGTTCATTTCTAATACACCAACTTAACGATCAAGTCTTATTTTGGTTAAGGTTCTGTGTTTGTTTTTTGTCAGAATAACAGTAATCCTGGTCAGGATCTGAGCCGGTGTCCTCCAGGTCTACTGGCGTTGGACACAATGGCATATTTTGCCTCCCGTTATCCTGACGCATACAGCCGGGTGAGTGAGATTTCATGGGTTTCTATAAATATATAAATTTTTGAAGCCAGTATACATTATCAATCTGCACAGAGCCTTCATAGTCTGTGTGTCCTTGTGTCAGTTTGTGCTGGAGAACAGCAGCAGAGAAGACAAACACGAGTGTCCGTTCGCCCGCAGCAGTATCCAGCTCACACTTATTCTGTGCGAGATCTTGCGCATCGGAGAACCTCGTAAGTTACTGTCCAACACAAGCTGGACATGGTGACAATGATCAGATAAAGGCTTTACTGTTTGTGTGAATATGTGATTTATATATATATATATATATATATATATTAACACTTAAAAAATGCTTACAGTATGTTGCCTTACTCTACACTTAAGGGATAGTTCACCCCAAAATAAAAATGTACTCACTAAACAGGATGTTGCCGTTTGGTAGTAGGTTTTAAATCTTTTTTAACAGGTCTTAATTTTCCTTTGTTCATGTATCGCTACCCAATCTGGCCATTCACAGCCATACAATCACCAACAGTCCATCTCAATAAATGTTGTACTTTAAATAAAAACTTTTTATTTAAAAAGAGCATTTAATTACTTTCCTTACAGTAACATTACAGTCATTAAATTATTATTATTGTAGACTGAACTAATTGACAGCTATGTTTTGTTCTATTCATGATGAGGGTTTAAGGGTTTGTAAATGAATCTATTTGAAAATTGATGAAAAATATTCAAACAAAATTATTATTACTGTATTATTAAATCTATTAAATGGTAATAATTTTTTGATTGGGCAAGTGAAAATCTTTTCTAACTGGGATATTTGAAAAAAAAAATCCTTAACATTTAGCCCTGGATAAGTCTAAAATTTCATTCATAATGGTCTAAAAAATGTCTTTAAAAGTCTTAAATTTAACTTGGTGAAACCTGCAGAAACCCTGATAAACCACCTCAATGTTGTAATAGCTCGGCAATAACCATGTCCTTGTACAAATTTGTCTGTGTGTAAAAAAGTAAAGAACAATTTATAAGGAGAACTCGTATGGATTGTTTATTTAACTCAAATGGTTTGTAATAGTCGGTTTCCTCAAACAGTTTGAGTTGCTTTAACTTATTGGGTTTTACAATACTCAGCTGGTTTGAGTTCTTTTCGTCTATTGGGTTTTACTGTGCTCAAATTGCTTCATTTAATCAAATAAAGTTCACAAAAAATTATTATTGGACATACATTAGAAAATTTCCTTGCTCTGTTGAACATAATTTTGGAAAAAAATAAAAAATAAAATAAAATATATATATAATATATATTATATATATATATATTATATATATATATATAATATAATATATATATATATTCAAAGAGGGGCTTATAATACAGTTTGTCAGAATTATTAGCCCCCTTAGGTTTTTTTTCTTATTTGTTTAAAAGCTGTTATCTCTCCTCTCTGTAGCCTCTGAGACGGGTTCAGACTATCACCCGATCTTCTTCGCTCAGGACCGTCTGGTGGAGGAGCTGTTCTGCATCTGCATTCAGCTGCTCAACAAGACTTGGAAGGAGATGAGAGCCACGCAGGAGGACTTCGATAAGGTACCTTCCCCTTCTTAAAAAAAAAAAACAACTACCAATAGTGTTTTGTTTTTACTGCAGTTTTGCCAGTGAGAGTGGTTGAGCTCAAGCGCATATAGCAATAGTGTTTTGAAGGGGGCGGGGCATGTCAGATACTAAAGAGCATTTTATTGGTCAGAAGATTTAATGAGAAATTGAAGTAAAAAAGAAACAATATTGATCCAAACTGCACATTTCAGATGTTTAAATCTTCTAAATGCAAACTTTCTTGTGGAGCACACTCGCTCATAGATGACCTCAGGGCTAACATACTCATACTAACATCTAAAAAACCTTTGATTCCATGGGAACTTTAATCTTTTTTTCCCTGTTTTAAAATTGCATTTCTTTGCACAGAAATGTTGATCGTTTGTTCTACAGGAGCATAACTCACCTTCTAGCTGACCTTTATGTTTAAGACTTATTATGTAAATAAGCTTATGTTATATTGATAATAATTATAATAATAATAATAATAATACTTTTTTTATATACCACCTTAAAATTTTATTATCAAAGTGCTTTTACACTTAAAAAATACAAGGATAGCAGAAAAAATGCAGAGGATAAAAATTATATATTTATGTAATTAATTAAAAATGGATCAAGTTATATGTCATGGTGCACTAAGTATTGAATAGGTTGATATGTAATGTGGATGTTGTGTTAAAGTGCTGTGGTGCGATATATATCTGAATCCCTTCTTAAGCTGCATTTGTGGCAAATTTTCTGCAGAATATTTTGTGGTTTATTTATATAGTGTTATGCTGGTCCACACCAAAAGCAAAATAAAGTATTCACGAAAGTAGATTATGTACAAAAGTCAAAAAAATGCAAATGCGCTTACAGTTACAAACTTCGAGTGGCGTGAATGATGCGGAATGCTCAGGGTATTTGCCCGAAATTTGCCTTAATCTGGAGCGGAAAATTGCCTTGAGGTGAAAAACATCCCTCAATTAAACTATAGTGAGTGACTAGTTGCTCCATGTTTGGTGTGAACCTGGCACTACGAGAAAGACATCAAGCAATATTAACTAGAAAGTGTTAAAAGAATCTAAATGTTATTATAACAAAGTTAAAATTAAATAAATCTAAATATTAAATAGCCAATTCAAAGTAAAAGGAAAAAAAGAGTTAAAATTAGAAATAAGTAGGGATGTTTTTTTTTTCTGTATAATACGGATTTCCACATTTTCCAAGCTCAATGGGGGCAACCGCTGTAATTTGTGTAAATCTATTTATTTTTTTAAGGGGGGGGGGGTGTCATTGTGAGGTTTATTGTCATCAAAGCAGACAACCTGATGCTTTGCCCCTTCATAGTTTGCTCGTCTTTTCTTCTTTTTTCTCCTCGGCTAACCACATGTCTGAGTAGAATAGTTAAATTACAAACAAACAGATTTTTGACATAACAACAGACATAATATCTTAGTATGTTTATTTACCTGTCTACCTTCATATGTCCGTATCCAATGCAAAAGTTGCTTTTATTATTTACTTATTTATCAGTTTTCAAAATGTAATCACAACCCAATCAATTCCCAATGCATTAAAAGATCCATCTGTCTGTCCGTCCGTCCGTCCGTCCCTCCAAATAATTACTAAATTATTTTTATATATCATGTAGGTAAAACAGAACGTGAATGCTTTTTCACATCATCTTACTGATCCAAACTGAACGTAGAATGTATTACTGCCTATTATTCCAAGATCAATCTCTATTTATCACTTCTTGAAAGCTTTATAATTTGCCATTGAGTCCCAGCAGAGTGTGAGAAGTGAGCAGCTGCGGCAGCCATTAAATCATCTACAGGACAAATAAATATTGATCCCTTCATCGAGAAACCTCTAGCTATAGCGGAATGACAAACACGCCAAAAGACAGACCCCCTTCAAAAGCCTTTGTGTTTATCAGCATTCCCTAAATAACTAACATCTCCTTTTCTGATGTTAAAGAAAGTGTCCTTCCTCCAGTCCAAACTATTCAGCACTGCAACAAAACAGGCCTCACTTTAATGAACGCTTTCAGGCCGTAAAGCCTCGTGACCGCCGCGACCCCTGCGAAGGACAAACGTCCCGCTGACCGGTCTGTTTTGTTTCAGCTAAACATCAGCCAGAGATTTTAAAAGGGGTATTAGAGGAACAAAAGGAGTCCTGCTCTGATGCAGAAGCGCAGATCAGTAGCAAACCACAGCCCAGAAATAACCTTTAAACAAGTCAGAATTGTGCTTTTTAATTGAGTATTTTTGTCTCATCCTTGAAGGTATTTTTGGAAACATTAGCAAATTTAAAAGTGCTGCAAATAACAATTTAAGTGTTTTTCCCCTTAAAAGAGCAGCCAAATTTGAGGTGGTTCAAGCAAATTATGCATGCCGTATGTTTTCTCTTAATTTATTGACTTTTTTTTTTTTTTAAAAACAAGCTGTTTTTGTAAATAAGTTTTGAAAATAATTAGCCAAAAAAAAGTGCAACAAATCCTGTTGTCTATGATGCATCTCTTTTAAAGTCATCATCAAACTGAGCCAAATTTCTTAATATGAATTTTATTGCACTTTATATATATATATATATATATATATTATATATATATATATATATATATATATATATATATATTATATATATGCACGCACGCACGCACGCACACACACACAGTGCTCTGCATATGATTACACCCCATTTTGAAAATGACTATTTGTGAATATAGGTAATCTATATTGGTAAATTTGAACAAAACAAATTTATTAAACAGATATATTTGTTAAAACATTTTTTTAGTCACAGAATATCTTTAGAAATGGAAAGATAATACATTTAAATTCATGCAAGATATTGCAAATTTTTTTTACAAAATTACAACAAAATTGTATGTTTTGTTGTTTCTCTTGATTTCTGCTATTTTTGAAAATGTTATTTAATTTTTCCCTGACATATAAATTGGGCGATAAATTTGAACCATTATTGTAAGTTATTTTGTTAAATTAGCTCCAGATTTGGCTTCAGTACTGACTAATCTAATGTATATGCACAAATATAATATTGTAAAGCGTCCTATAGAAAATATTAATTTAAATGAGCGATTTGTTGGGGTTGCACTCATAAATGCTGAGCACTGTATGTATGCATGTGTATATACAGTTGAAGTCAGATTTATTAAGCCCCCTTTTTTTTTATTTTTTAATTATTTTTTATTTATTTATTTTTTTTATATTTCCCAAATGATTTTTAACAGAGCAAGGAAATGTTCACAGTCTGATAATATGTTTTCTTCTGAAGAAAGTCTTATTTGTTTTATTTTGGCTAGAATAAAAGCAGCTTTAAATTTTTTTTTAAAACATTTTAAGGTCAAAATTATTAGCCCCTTTAGGCTATATATAGTTTTAGATAGTCTACAGAAAAAACCATCATTATAAAAATAACTTGCCTAATTACCCTAACCTGCCTAATTATCCTAATTAACCTAGTTAAGCCTTTAAATGTCACTTTAAGCTGTATAGAAGTGTCTTGAAAAATATCTAGTCAAATATTATTTACTGTCATCATGGCAAAGATAAAATAAATCAGTTATTAGCAATGAGTTATTAAAACTATTATGTTTAGAAATGTGGGGAAAAAATCTTTTCTCTGTTAAACAGAAATTAGTCCCTTTATTATTCAGAGTCCCCACAGCGGAATGAACCGACAAATTATCCAGCATATATTTATGCAGCGGATGCCTGCCAGCTGCAACCCAGTACTAGGAAACATTCATACATACTCATTTACACACTACAGCCAATTTAGTTTGTTCAATTCACCTATACCGCATGTGTTTGGACAGTGTGAGAAACCCGCACGAACACGGGGAGAACATGCAAATTCCACACAAAAATGCCAACTGACCCAGCCGGGACTCAAACCAGCGACCTTTTTGCTGTTAGGTGACAGTGCTAACCACTGAGTTTAAAGCATGAATTTATTAGAATTTTTTTGTAGTCTTTTGGTCAAATGATAAAACAATAAAAACATTCAATTTAAGTAACTTTCCAGTGAGGATAATAAGGGTTTAAACCGGGAACCATTGACAGCCATTGGAGAAGTCGATAGTTATCAGTTTCCAACATTTTTCAAAAAACTTCTTTTGTGTTAAAAAAACAAAACAAAAAAAAGCAGACAGAATAATTTTTTTATGGTGAACTATCCTTTGCTCTAAATGTTGCACAAACCTTATTCTTATATTAGTTTTATTTGGTTTCCATTCTCTAAATGTTTATAGTAGTGTGCAGTCCTGTGTTATGTTGCCGATTTATGTTGTTTGATGTAGCGTCTTGGTCCTGGAGGAACATTGTTTCGTTTCACTTTTAACTGCACTGTATATTGTTGAATTGACAATAAAGTCGACTTGACTTGACTAAAACAGATTAACTTACAAACTGAAAGAATGAAAGGGAGGGCAGGTTGTTTACTGCACTAAAATAAAATGATTATTAGGTAGAAAAACTTTAGATTATGTGCGGCTTGGAAACTAAGTGAAATTAAAGTTGAAGGACTAAATGGCAAACTAAATTTAAATAATACACACAAAGATATATAGCACACAACAGAATTATCATTGTGCTCTTATTTTGCCTCTGAGTGTTTATGTTTCTAAACTTCATCACTTGCTTCATGTCTTTTTCTTTTCATTCTCTCTTGTGTTTTTTTCTGTTTAACGCCTTCTAATTGTTGCTGGCATAGCAGAGTGTGTGTGGTATCTAGAGGGAGGGAGCATACACTCACTCTAACACATACACACACCCAAACACCAACACACACTCACACACACACTCAAACTGGCTGTGGCTTGTGACGGACAGCAGCTGCTTTCACTATGGCTGAGGTAGGATGAGTGTTTTCTCTGTAGTGACCAAATAAACATGGATTTTAAAAAGCCAGATACAGAATTTATTTATTTTGTTAAATATGCAGATCATTGATCAGAGGTGACGGTAAATGCTTATATAATATTGTAAATTGAACTTTTGAGCTTTCCATTTAATCAAAGTATATTTTAGAAAACTTTATGATAATATGAAGCTGCAGCAGTTTTCAACATTGATGATAGTTAGAGAAATACTGTAATATATTGTAAAATGTACACAGAAAACAGTTATATTGAATGATCTGCTTTACTGTAATTTGTGTAAGAATTCTTTCAGAAATATTTAAAATGCAACCTTTAACCATGATTTTGAGGGGAGTAATACACATTAAATCCTAATTGTTTTACGTTCAAATCTAAATTGGAAAAAGTTATTAAAACTACTTAATAAAGCAGCTGTGTTGGTTGTTTTTGAGAAATTGTCATGACCAAAGTACTGTATAAAATGCTAACCTTTTACCAAAAAACAAACAAACAGAAATTCGTTTTTGGGATTTACTGCCCCCATCTGGCAAAAAATGTGTATGTCATGTTTTCTTAGGCTTTTGTTGCAGTTTTTGTTAAACTGTTGTTGCTTTGTTTGTGGTTGTTGTTCTGTTTTTTATTTGTTGTGTATTGTTTTTATGTTTGTATTTCTTTTGCTTTCGGTCTTATGTCACTGTTTTGTTGCATAGTTTTTCTTTTAGGGTTTGTTGTTTTGTTTGTTCTGTTTTATTTGTTGTTTATTGTGTTTTTTATTGTTGTCTTTTTCTTTTGTTTGTTGTCATAGTGTATTTCATGTTTTGTTAGGGTTTTGTTGCATAGTTTTGTTAAACTTTGTTGTTTTTTGTTTTGGTTATTGTTCTGTTTTTTTATTGTTGTGTGTTGTTTTTTTGTTTGTGTTTTGTTTGTTATATATGTCAATGTTTTGTTAGGGTTTCGTTGCATAGTTTGTTTTAAGCTTTGTTGTTGTTTTTGTTTTGGCTATTGTTCTGTTTTTATTGTTGTGTATTGTTTTAATGTGTATTTCTTTTGTTTGTTGTCTTATGTTGTGTTGTTAGGGTTTGTTGAATAGATTATTTTGGGGGGGAATTTTTTTGTTGTTTTTGGTTGTTGTGTTTTTGTTTTGGTTATTGTTCTGTTTTTATTTGTTGTGTGTTGTTTTTGTGTGTTTTCTGTTGTCATATGTCAATGTTTTGTTAGGGTTTTGTTGCTTAGGTTTTGGTTTTTGGTTGTTTTGTTTGTTCTGTTTTTATTTGTTGTGTATTGTGTGTTTTTTGCCGTTGCATTTTTCTTTTGTTTGCTGTCTTATGTCATAATGTCTTGCTAGGGTTTATAGTGTAGTTTTTGTTAAAGAGCCCATATTATGGGTTTTTGAAAATGCCCTTCCATGTAGTGTGTAACACAGCTCTAAGTGAAGTGAAATATCCAGCTAAGGCTTAAATCTGTAAGTGTACAGTGTTTAAAACTATTGATTCATCTATAAAAGAGTCGACTCATAGTGCTTCAAACGAGTCGTCTTCATAACGAGTCATTAGGTGTTTCGCGATGACGCAGCCACGAAACACAAGCCTCGCCAGTAGTTACGCGCGCAAACCAGGCCCACTAACACAGAAAAAACACTAGACACACACACACAGACGCCGCCGGTCGAATGAAGTCACGCTGTGCTCAGATGGATAATATTGACAGTCTCTACCCAAAGATGAGTTGTTAACCTGGTACAGTACACGCGGTTACTCTTTATATTCTCTTATCACTATAAGCCACGTTAAAAACGCGACGCGTGCCGCTTTGTTTACGGATTTAAGGTTAAAGGCTTTTGTGAGCTCGCGTTCCACTGCCGTTTGTCGTTGCTATGGCGATCGATCATAAGCTAGGAGACAGGAGACTCGTGTCACTTTCCCTAGTTCTTCTGAGGAGCGTTGTGTGTGTGTGTGTGTGTGTGTGGTGAGAGAGAGAGAGACTCGCGTCGCTTTCCCTAGTTCTTCTGAGGAACGTGTGTGTGTGTGAGAGAGAGAGAGAGAGAGAGACTCGCGTCGCTTTCCCTAGTTCTTCTGAGGAGCGTTGTGTGTGTGTGTGTGTGTGTGTGGAGAGAGAGAGAGAGAGAGACTCGCGTCGCTTTCCCTAGTTTTCTGAGGAGCGTGTGTGTGTGTGTGTGTGTGTGTGTGTGTGTGTGTGTGTGAGAGAGAGAGAGAGAGAGACTCGCGTCGCTTTCCCTAGTTCTTCTGAGGAGCGTTGGTGTGTGTGTGAGGAGAGAGAGAGAGAGAGAGAGAGAGAGAGACTCGCGTCGCTTTCCCTAGTTTTTCTGAGGAGCGTTGTGTGTTGTGTGTGAGAGAGAGAGAGAGAGAGAGAGAGAGAGAGAGACTCGCGTCGCTTTCCCTAGTTCTTCTGAGGAGTGTGTGTGTGTGTGTGTGTGTGTGTGTGTGAGAGAGAGAGGGAGAGGGAGAGAGAGAGACTCGCGTCGATCTCCCCAGTTCTTCTGAGGAGGGTTGTGTGTGTGTGTGAAAAAAGCCTTACACTATGAAGCGCGTGTGCACTGTGACTACTTTTATATAGTTGATTACCAGCTGGGCATTTCACTCTGTCTCGCGCTGAAGCCTGTCACTGTCGACCAATCGCAGCAGGCTGTCATCGGTCCAATCAGCGCAGATTAGCTTCGCGCTGAGGAGGGGTTGGGAACAAATGAATCGCTGAACGATTCATATGGGAGTCGTTGGGATAATTAGGTAAAAATAAATGCAGTTATAAGACCATCAAAGTGTTTTATGACCTTGCATGCATATTAGACTGTTGTTGGAGACCCTTACAACCTAAATATGACCCTATTTCATGTATAGTATGGGATCTTTAAGATTTGTATATTTGGTCGTGTGTGTATTTTTTTGTTAGTGTCATATGTCATCATGTTTGTTTGTTAGGGCTTTGTTGCATAGATTTTTTTGGATTTTGCTGTTTTGGTTGTTTTGTTCTATTTTTTTATTTGTTGTGTTAATTTTGTGTGTATTTTTGCTTGCCATCTTATGTCAATTGTTAGGATTTTGTTGCATAGTTTTTGTTTTGTTTTTAATTTGTTGTGTATTGTGTTTTGTCATTGCATTTTTCTTTGTTTGCTGTCTTATATCATGTTGTTGCATAGTTTTTGTTAAGTTTTGTTGTGTAGTTCTGTTTTTTATTTGTTGTGTATTGTTTTGTGTGTATTTCTTTTGTTTGTTGTCTTATGTCATGTTTTGTTGGGGTTTTGTTGTATAGATTTTGTTTTGGCTTTATTGTTTTTGGGGTGTTTTGTTTGGTTATTGTTCTGTTTTTTTTTTGTTGTGTGTTATATTTTGTGTATTTTTACTTGCTGTCTTATGTCAATGTTTTGTTGCATAGTTTTGTTTGTTAGCCTGTTTTTTTTATTTGTTGTGTATCGTGTGTTTTTTTTGTCATTGCATTTTTTTCTTTGTTTGCTGTCTTTTATCATGTTTTGTTAGGGTTTTGTTTTTCTGTTTTTATTTGTTGTGTATTGTTTTTGTGTATTTTTTTTTGTTGTTGTCTTAGGGTTTTGTTGCATAGATTTTGTTTAGGCTTTGTTGTTTTGGTTGTGTTTGTTCTGTTTTTTTTTTTGTTGTGTGTTTTTTGTGTGTGTTTTTTGTTTCATATGTCAATGTTTTGTTAGGGTTTCGTTGCTTAGGTTTGTGTTTGTTTGTTCCGTTTTATTTGTTGTGTTGTGTGTTTTTTTTTGTCATTGCATTTTTCTTTGTTTGCTGTATGTCCTAATGTTTGTAGGGTTTTATTGTGTAGTTTTTGTTAAGATTTCTGTTGCGTTCTTTTGTGCGTGTATTTTTTGTTAGTTGTCATATGTCATCATGTTGTTTTGTTTTTTTAGGGTTTGTTGCGATTTTTTTGGTTTTGTTTGTTCTGTTTTTTATTTGTTCTGTATTGTTTTTGTGTGGTGTTTTTGCTTGCTGTCTTATGACAATGTTTCTTAAGGTTTTGTTGCATAGTTTGTTAAGTTTGTTGTTGTTTTGTTTTTTATTTGTTGCTATTGTTTTTTGTGTGTGTATTTCTTTTGTTTGTGTCTTATGTCATGTTGTGTTAGCGTTTTGTTGCATAGTTTTTTGTTCTGTTTTTTATTGTCGTGTGTGTGTATTTTTTTGTTGCTCATATGTCATAGTTTGTTGGGTTTTTGGTTTTGTTGCATTTTTTGTTTTTGGTTGTTTATTTGTTGTGTATTGTGTTTTTTTGTACTTGCGTTTTTATTTTGTTTGCTGTCTTATGTCATAATGTTGTGTAGGGTTTTGTTGTAGAGTTTTTGTTTTTGGGTTCTGTTTTTATTTGGGGTATTGTTTTTTGTGTGTGTATTTTGTTTGTCATGTCATCATGTTTTTAGGGTTTTGTTGCATAGTTTTTGTTTGTTTTGCCAAATTTTTTATTTGTTGTGTATTATTTTTGTGAGTGTATTTTTTGCTTGCTGTCATATGTCAATGTTTTATTAGGGTTTTGTTGCATAGTTTATAGGTTTTGTTTGCTGTTTTGTTTTTTATTGTTTTGTATTGTTTTTGTTCTTTTTCTTTTGCTATTGTATGTCATAATGTTTTGTTGTATAGTTTTGTTTTAGTTTTGTTGTAATTTGGTTGCTGTTTTTTCATTTGTCTGTGTGTGTGTGTGTTTCTTTTGTTTGTTGTCATATGTCATCATGTTATATTAGGGTTTTGTTGTATAGATTATGTTTTAGGTTTTTGTGTTTTGGTTGTTTTGTTTGTTGTGTGTTTTTTTGTTCTGTTTTTCTTTTGTTTGTTGTCTATGTAATATTTTGTTGTATGGTTTTGTTTTAAATTTTGTTGTTTTGGTTGTTTTCATTTGTCTTTTGTGTATTTTTTTGTTTGTTGTCATGTGTCATCATGTTTGTTGCATATATTTGTTTTATGTTTTGTTGTGTTTTATTGTTGTTTTGTTTGAATTTTTTTATGTTTTGTTTTTATTATTTTATTTGTTGCATTTAGCTTTGTTTTGTTTTTTTTCTAGTGGTGTTGTGTAATGTTTTTATTTTGTGGTCTTCTCTGACACCACTACAACATTACACAGACATGAACTTGAAAATACCTCTTTTCTTTCCCCCTCCTAAATCATAACTTTTTTTAATATTATGGTTTTGTATCTCTTAGAACCATCACATGTAAAAGTTCTCAGCATAGAATGTGTTTGTGGTCAAGCGATCGCGCTCTTCCAGTTGACTGCGCTCACCTTTTCAGTCTGTTTGTCTCAGTTGGACACTCACTGCAAGAGAGACCCATATTTCCATTGTTCATTTCTCCTCTCCTGCTGTTTTATGGGGGTTTCCTTCTCCGTCTGCTTTCATTTATCTTGACCTGAACCCCAGAGGCATGTTTTCATGGGTGAATGAGGTCAAGCGGTCTGTGCCAGGGGTCATGAGGGTTTATGTGCAGACCTTTACAGTGACTTCTGTTTTTTTCCCAAAAGGTGATGCAGGTTGTGCGTGAGCAGATCACCAGGACCCTAGCAAGCAAACCCACGTCTCTGGAGCTCTTCAAGAATAAAGTGAACGCGCTGAACTACAGTGAGATCCTCAAACTCCGACAGACAGAGAGACTCCACCAGGAGGAGACGCTTGCTCCACCTGTGCTGTATGTACTGACACAAAGCAGAAACAACACTTTTTCCAACTCTGAATTAAGAGTCAATAGCTTTATAAAAATGATTAATTTTTCGAAAGTGTTTAGTGATGACACCTGCTGACCTAAACTGTTAAAATACATTACTTAAAGGGCACATATTTTACCTCTTTTTTATGATTTAATGTTATATTATGGTTCTTCTGAGTGGTGCCAGTTTAGAGGTTCAGTTTAAAACACAATTCAGATTTTTTATTATAAGTGTTAAAAAGTGTCATGTTGGGGGCGTGTCCACAGTTCGCTGATTTAGGGGTGTGTTGCTTCACATGTAGATTAGTTTCGGCTTTCCCGCCCAACGTAACAAGGGGGCGGAGCCATGAGCTCACCCGCTCTGTGTTTGCAACAGAGTCAGACAGGCAGACTGAGAGAAGGGAGCAGGAGTGAGAGGATCAGCAATCAGTCTTACATATACGACTCGGACACTGACCAAGCAGAGAGTACAAATCATTTGTGTCTTTGTATAGGTTTACAGCCAACTGTGTGCTAGTTTCAAGTACAGGCTTGTACACCGAGACAAATAACCACGCACACTGAATTAACTTTGACTGAGGCACCGGATGCGTCGCTCGAAGCCGCGACATGGCACACCAGACACTCTCTGTGGCGCGGCAGAAACATGAAGTGTCCCGAATCATCACGCCGTTGTGTGTACCCTGATAGAAACCTATGTTTAGAAATCTAAATGCGTGGCGCTGCTTTAGGTACAGCAGCACCTAGTTAAGATCACAGGGAGCTTCTGTGATCGCGAGAAATGCAAACGGCTGAAGTATAAGGTAGACTCAATGATAAGTACACATGTTTGCAAACTTACCTAAAGATACAACCAATAATTCTGATTAGAGCGATAATGTGGAGAATATTGCTCTTGTGTTGAGCCCAATGAGCCTTGCATCTAAAAATAGAGCTAGGGTGTTCCTTTAGTGATATCGCTTCGACTCACGCTGAAAATGGCGGACGTGAATCAACAACTGAGGATATGATGACGTGCCTGTCAATCAATATGGTGGGCAGGGGGACCGCACTCCTATGTAAAGTTGCGGTCGGTTTGAAAACAGCTCCAATTGGTTCCACCGTTTTTTATGTTGTTAAATTGAAAAAAAAGCACTGGGTGTGCTTATATCACCCCAATATGACAGTCTATACAACATACCTACACACATGTCTGTCCAAACAGTTTGAAAAGTAGATTTTTTTTTTTTACCATAGGTGCCTTTTAAAGGGCCATCAGCCTCTAGTTTGAAAAAAGTCAGGAAAGTGGGTGGGTCCAGCTTTGTTAAGTGGGAGTGGTGAAAGACGTAAGGGTTTGCATGAAAGGACAGCTTCATTACATGTATGCACTGATTTTCACAGCAGCAACACAATACAGATGCAGAGGAGATGGACAGTGACTGTTTACATGGACATCAGTAAATTATTTGACTTAATCTGAATAAGACAATAATATGATTAAGGTGTTTACATGAGTTGCTTTTTGAATGTTCCTTTTATAATCTCGTTTTACATGGATCAATTGAATTTGTCAGGCCTTAGATATAAGGAATCAACTTGATAAGAAGAATCAATAATTTTTTTTATCAACGCCTGAGCTTCTCATCAGACTTTTTGACCAATCAAATGCTCAGTACTATCTGAGGCGTCCCGCCCACTTCAAGACGCAACTGAAATGAGTTATGTCATTTATACACAAATAGAAGCAAATATTCCTACCATTAGTTCATCTAAACCATTTTAAAGTGATACATTTTTAAAAGTGAGTTCTAGTTAATGTCTGTGATTTTTAAACGGGCATGAAGTCACCAACTTGTGATAGCTGGGGTGTCTCTTTTTCATGTGTGTGTGTGTGTTTCTATCTCCAGAGAGCTGAAGGAGCGTCTGAAGCCGGAGCTTCTGGAGCTAATCAGACAGCAGAGACTGAACCGTCTGTGTCACGGAACGCTCTTCAGGAAGATCAGCAGCCGCCGGAGACAAGGTGAGACCGCAAGACACACACCAATGCTAGATGAGCCTTCAACTTAGGCATGCTTCCTTTCAAAGCTGCAAATTTACTTTATGCTTAAATACAAAACATTTGTGAATAAAGGTTTTTTTCCTGTGTTCAAGGGGATTAAAACCATCACTTTCTAGGAAACCTGTGCAATTTATATGATTAATAAACAATAATACAAACCCCTTCAGCTCTTTTCCCCCCTCTGTAGTAAATAAATTATGCCTCAAAGCAGAACTCTGTCATGTTGTCGTGTGTTTTGAGGCGGTGACTGTTTGTGAAAACAATGTTAAATAATTTTAAGGATAGACTTTTGATCAGGTGTTAGGATCATTAAATCAGCATTTGAGATGGTGTATGATGAGATGGTCAACTTATCAAATCACATCATCTGTTAAGGCAAAATCACATGACTGATGTCCAAGGAGTGTATTCACTAAATGTGTTTTGATTGTGATTTGTCCATATCTCTTTATTGAATTAAAATAGATCCAACTCAATTGAGCATATAGTTTTCTAATGCATGTTTTTATCATTCGTGCATCTTCCATTCCAATTTTTCTCATGTGATATCCTAACATACAGATACAAATATGATACTGGTTGTGTTTTCAGACAAGCTGTGGTACTGTCGACTTTCTCCTAACCACAAAGTGCTGCACTACGGAGATGTTGAGGAGGAGACGGAGACGCCCTCCATCGAGGCTCTTCAGGATAAGAGTATGTGCATTTCAGATATCTTATGACTTTTCCCAGCAGCTGATATTTGAACTTCTGTGTATTGAAATGAATTTTGCTTGAATGTCCCCTCAGTTCCTGTGGCAGACATTAAGAATGTGGTGACTGGAAAAGACTGTCCTCACATGAAGGAGAACAAGGGAAAACAAACTAAGGTATGACGCTTATACACTAGGGATGGGATGCTTCACTAAATTGTTTGATTGGTTTGTATCACGGTTTATATTCGGTTTATATTATAGAACACCTTTGGGATGAATTAGAGAGGGGGACTGTGAAGGCCAGGCCTCAAAAAAGCTCTTCTAGAAGAATTATAGATGCATCAAAAATAATTATTCATAGCTGAAAATGAAAACACCAAAATAAATAATGCCAATTATTAGTACCATTGCATTTATGGCTATGAATGTGTACTAACCTTACTAAGATCAAGGCATTGCAATTCCATAAAGTAATATTAAAGTTTCAAAGAATAAATCAATTAAGATTATGAAAATATTTATTTAGCACATTGCAACAATGGGTTATCACTAGGGGTGTGAAGGATCACGGTTGATCCGGGATTCATACGGATCACAACCCACAGTTTGGAACACACGTGGCCTGCGGGTTAATAGTTTATTTATTTTTTCACTGGTAGACTAATCTTTAATTTGTAACGATTGCATTTAGGATTTCCTGTAAAATATAATGATGAGGGAAGAAGTTGTGATGGGTTATTCAGGATGTGGTGGGTTTCTTGGGTTATTAAAGGTGTTTTCTGTCACTACTAAGATCAGGATCTCAACACCCACGCAACATAAATCATAAATGATGGTGATTTGCATGTTTATTAACTCTTTGAATCGCTGCAAATCAAATCTGTGTTTGAAAAACGCAAAAATCAAGAAAGAGATTCAGTCTTTAGTCTTGTGAGTTACTTTTGTTATGAGTAAGTTACAAACAGTCAAATAACACAGAAGTACTGGGATAACAGTTTATAGTTTAGCTAAAACCACTGATGTTTATGGTTAAGATTAAAATCACAGTCATATGCATTAACTTGACGCTCAAAAGTAAAGGTTGTAGGCAGCCGTTACACAACCAGTCATCAAAAATATGCCACTAAATAATTCTTGAAAAATTATCCATCTAGCAATGACGCATGACGTTTTATGAGTGAATAACTGAATCATTTATTTAATATTATTATTAAAATGAGACTAAAAATAAATTTGGGTTGTGCAAATGATAATGTTAGATTTCTACATTAGCGTTATCAGCAACAGTAGTAGCAGTGAATTTTTCACAGTACTGAATATTTCACTATTAATTTTTATTCAGCTGATTATTTCTTTATTTTATTCTTAAACTTACAGATTCTAAGTTCTGTTTGTTAAAACCAAAAGTGTCTTGCAGTGCTGTTTTTGTAATAAATGGAAAGCAAATGACATTTGTCTCCTCCTTTTTGACTGATCCAAAAAATGGTCCAATCCGTGACTAAAAAAACCTCACGAAGATTTGTGATCCGTCACACCACTAGTTATCACTTCTGCAGATGGGGGCTTCAAACAGATTGTCATGTTTGCTTCATGTCCTGCCGTGTTTGTTTGCGTCATCACATCATACTGTTTCGGCCGTGTTGTTTCAGTGTTAAAAATCTTTCAGCCGAAAACCAAAAATGGCCCAAAAGTGGTCGAATATTCTGTGCATTCCTAAGAAGAATGGTCAAAATTCCCTGAAACAGTCCTAAACCTTGTGGAACCCTATGGATTAAGATTGGGATACCATTAAAGTTCATGCACATGTCCCAAAACCTTTGGCAGTGTATAGTTTTTTTTTTGTTGTTGTTTTTCAATTTATATATACATCTATCATAAAAAATAACTGAGAATCCCAGTTTCTTTGAATTTATTAGGGAAGGGTTTGAGTAAAATGTTAATATTCGTTTTAATTGCTAAAAGTCTGATAAAAATAACTTTGAATTTCAAATAAAAATGGTCATTTAAAGATTCAGAAAATGCCAATTGTTTGGAAAAACAAATGTTTTGAGAAGTAAATTCTACAGTACATCAGAAGTTATATGAAGTCTTTTATGCTTGTATTAAATTTGGCCAATTTCATGACATTTCTGTTTCTGTGACCTCAGTTGAATGATTTCACCTGCATTTTCGGCACAGAAATCATTCATTCATTTATTTTCTTTTCGGCTTAGTTCCTTTATTAATCTGGGGTCACCACAGCGGAATGAACCGCCAACTTATCCAGCATTTGTTTTATGCAGCGAATGCCCTTCCAGCTGCAACCCATCACTGGGAAACACTTACACACTTATTCACACACACACATACACTACGGACAATTTAGCATACCCAATTCACCTGTACCACATGTCTTTGGACTGTGGGGGAAACCGGAGCACCCAGAGGAAACCCACGCAAACATGGGGAGAACATGCAAACTCCACACAGAAACGCCAACTGACCCAGCCGAGGTTTCAACCAGCGACCTTCTTGCTGTGAAGCGACAGCACTACCCACTGCGTCACCTCACACAGAAATCATTAAACCCAAATTTAATAGCAGAACTGCAGTGTAACAGTGTGCTGTTTGTGTGGTTTGACAGGAGGTACTGGACTTGGCTTTCAGCATCACGTATGACGTTGAGGAGTACAGCCTGAATTTCATCGCCTCGTCCAGAACAGACGTGAGTTTCATTTTGTTTACCACTACCGAATCGTTGGATTTTTTTTAGTCAGTCCATGTGAAAGTCAAAAATGACTGTTTATTTTGCAAGCGCACATTCTTATTTTTTAGGTGAACAATTAATCTGTTAAAGTTAATCCACTGGTAATCTTCAATCAAAATCTGACCATTAGCTTCCATGTTTGGAGTATCGCTGCTCCTCTGATGTCGGCTTGATGGCTTCAGCTACAATATCTTTAACCACGCCACTCTTACCTTTAGGTTGCTATTAGAGAATTATATGCAAAAAGAAAGCCCCGCCCCCAACTCATTATCTTCCACTTCAGTTTGAAGTACTTCAACATACTAAAATGGTTCACGCTGACTTTAACGAATTGGAAAACCCAAGTATTTTCCTCAATCCATCTTTTTTGTCTTGTTCCACAGTTCTGCCTGTGGACGGATGGACTCAGTGTGCTTCTGGGTAAAGAAATGAGCAGTGAAAGCATGCGCAGTGAACTGGAGATTCTCCTCTCGATGGAAATCAAGCTCCGTCTTTTGGATTTAGAAAACGTCCCGATCCCAGACGCAGCGCCGCCCATCCCGAAACCCCCCAGCAACTTCAACTTCTGCTACGACTTCAGTCAGACCGAACAGTAACAGGACAGGCATAAGCATGAGGCTGCTGTTTGAGAAAGAGCTGAGGCTGGAAACGTCCACTCGGAGGAAACGCAGGTACAGGATTGCAGATTGGGAGAGAATGATTTGGGTATTTTAGAAGAAAGAGCACTTTGAACAGTCAGATTGTGTTTTATCTGTGGTGCTGACGGTGCGATGATGATAGAAGTGTCTGGTTAACATGGCGTTGAGTGTTTTGGTTTGCGTGTTGTATCTAACATGACTTTTTTGCATATAATAGACGTTCAGAAATGCACACTTTCTCTGCTCCTTTTTAGCTTCTGCCAAAATTATACTACAGGTGTTATTTGTGATGGAAAAAAGATATGGTATGAACGTTTGTGCTTTAGTAATGTTTGGCATACTCAGTCATTCTCTTTAATAATAGTTACGTTATATAAACGTATAAAATTCACTTTTTTTCTTCCTGATTTACATGTTTAGCTTCTGCCAAAATGGTACTAAAAGGCATAAAATGACATGAAGCAGATTAGTGAGATAACAGAAAAATTATATGTATATATATAGGTTTGGAAGAAAGTAAAGAAAACTTGAAAAAGATTAGTATATACAAGGTTCATACGGTTCTGGAAAAGTCATGGAATATTGCAAAGGCTTTTTTCAGGCCTGGAAAAGTTTTGGAAAAACAAATAAACCCAAAATGTTTTGGAAAAGTCGTGAAAATTAGTTTAACAAATATCTGTGTACTTGAATATATTTAAGATACTAAAATCGGTTAAATTTAAAATACAATTGAGCTGGCGGTCTCTTCATAATTCAGTTTTAGCTTCGCCTCACTTTCATCGTAATTCAAGAAACATTTTGAGTGTCGTGTCCAGAAACAATCTCTAATAACTACAGAGGTAAGATAATGTGGGTGCTAAAGGCTTCTTTATAATACAATATACTATCATTTATAACACAAGCCAACATTTCTAAAATATTTTCACGCGGACAGCAAGATACTTTCTAAACTATTTTGCAGATGTCAAATTAAATATAAACTACACAGATGGTCACGTATTTGTTGATATGCTGTAATAAATTTAAACATACATTTTGTTTCTTGTTTACCACGTGTACATAGACATTACATAAAACATCAATATTTACCTCAAAGTTTTGGAAAAGTCCTGCAATTTTAATAGTAAAAATAGGTTTGAACGCTGTATATAGCGATAGAAAAAATTAAGGAAAAACTATTGTCATCATTCTTTTTTCTCTGTTATGACTCAAAATCTAGATGATTCAAGCAAATACTGATTTCTCAACTCTTCTCAAGATAAAAACATTGGTAAAACAAATACACACATGTCTGAAACACGACTGACACGTTTTTTTTTTGTGTTTGACCAATTGTTGTTTTACGCAAAATAAAATCGCAACATTTCATTTATAGATTTTGAAGAAACGTCATCAGTAGACAAAAAGTCTCTTAGGGTGCTTTCACACTAGCACTTTTGGTCTGCACCCGGGTTACTTTTAGCTAGTGTGAGTGCTGTCTTCTGAACTCTGGTGCACACCCGTAAACTGTACCAGAGTCTGCCTGAAAGAGGTGGTCTGGGGTGCGGTTCGTGCAAACACTGGTACAGTTCATTTCTGATATGAATGCAATCGTACCAAATAACAGAAGTCAACAGCCAACTGTACGATAAACTTTAGTTTTCATAACATTCATTCATGCGTGTATGTATCACCTACCTTGGTGATAAGCAGGACTGACCCAGTGCAAACAGTGATAATGTCTGCTATCTTCACCAAAAAAACTAAAAGCAGAATGACCGTGATATGTGTATGTCTCCATTTTGGCAAAAACAGCAGCTTGATGATGCTAGCATCCCAGAGTTCAGAAGGAAAAAAGACAGTGTGAACACAAACCAGCTGAGGTGGCGGCAAGGGAGAACAATCGAACTTGGGTTCAGTCCAGGCAATTGAACCAAGTGTGAAAGCACCCTTAATTTGTTCCCTTAACTGTATATGATATAAACATTTGTGCCTTCAAAATGTTTGGCATTCATAAATACTTTTATTTTTTCTACTTTTTGCGGTATATTTCTATATTTTTGTGGTCTAAAAGCCTAAAGTTATAGTATAAGGCAATAAATTACAATGATCAGCTTTTTAGGAACATGATATAAACATTAGAGTTTAAATCATGTTGCTTTCCTCATTGATTCCCTTCATAAACACTTTTTTTTGGAGATGTTTAATGGCTAAAACCATGCTAATAGACATTAAATTGATATTTAACACTTTACCAGCAGTCAAAAACATGAAAATATATCTTACAAATATTTGTACTTAATATTTAATGAGTAGTTATGGATTCTTGACATTTAGCCTCTACCGAAACTATATTAAGGGAGGGATAATTGATAGTGGGCTGTTGAATTGTCAGTAGAACAATGACCTACCGAGGAGGTGATGTGGTCACGATGCGAAGTCAAAGTAACTTTTGTTGAATGCTTGATTCTGATTGGCTGATGAACATTCTAAAGGGCTGTTCGTTCATACAGAACAAGTTAGCCAGTCTAATAGACATTTTAGCTCCTTCATGAGGTTAAAAAAAAAAGATGATAAATGATATTCCCTTTGTAATAGCCGTTATGCGCGCACAAATTTAGCTTTCTTGTTTTTCCTCCTCTTGCATGTTTAGCTTCTACCAAAATTACACTAAAAGGCATTAAATGACTGAGCAGCTTATTACTGAGGGGAAAAGTGTTAATGCTGTGATTAATAGCGTCATCTTCGTAGATTCCCTTCAAATCAATACTCGATCAACATACAGATAGTTTATAATGTACAGGATATGCGTATATAGATTGAGTTTTGCAGTGAATTAAAGTGCAGGTGCAGATGCACACAATATGAAACGTATTAATACTGGATAGCATAACTGCGCTGTATATTTATGTTTTCATACATGTCTGTTGCGTTATTGTTATTATTTGTAGGTGTGCATTAAAGATGAGGAGTTTTTGGTACTAGATTTAAACTCTCTATATAGACAGTGGTTTTGGATTGTGTGTTCGAGGACTAGTTTGACCAAGTGTGCCTTGAAGACACTGCATGAATACTTTGGTGTGATTTGATATTTCCAGCTTCATGGCATACTCACATTTACAGCTGTGATGCGTTTCGATTTTTGGTCTAACTACTCCATTATGCTTTTTTGGATCTAGATTGTGATTTATGTCGATTTATCTCTGCATAACGAGCACTTCAATAGTATGTTAATTTATAATACACATAATGATATGTGATCTATATATACTACCTGACAAAAGTCTTGTCGTCGATTCCAGTTGTAAGAGCAACATTTAATAACTTGACTTCTAGTTGATCATTTGGAAAAGTGGCAGAAGGTAGGTTTTTGTGATGAATTATCTGTTGATCTGCATCCCAATCATCACAAATACTGCAGAAGACCTATTGAAACCTGCATGGACCCAAGATTCTCACAGAAATCAGTCAAGTTTGGTGAAGGAAAAATTATGGTTTGGGGATACATTCAGTATGGTGAGTGGATCGCAACATCAACCGCCTGAGGTATCGAGACATTTGTGCTGCCCATTACATTACATACATTACATAAGAATTTGACTGCCCACAGGAGGGGTCAAATTCTTCAGCAGGATAGCGCTCCTCATATTTAAGCCTCCACATCAAAGTTCTTGAAAGCAAAGAAGGTCAAGGTGCTCCAGGATTGGCCAACTCAGTCACCAGACATGAACATTATTGAGCATGTCTGGGCTAAGATGGAGGAGGAGGAGGCTTTGAAGATGAATCCAAAGAATCTTGATGAACTTGATGAATTTCTTTGGCATTCAGGATGACTTTATTAATGAGTTATTTGAGTCATTGCAGAGATGTATTAATGCAGTCGTCCAAGCTCATGGGAATCGTACACAATATTCATTCTTTTTCCACTGCACCATGACTTCATATTCTATACTGTACATAATTTCTGTTAAGTGACGAGACTTTTGTCTAAGCAAAGTCAGACCTTACTGTCCTAATTAAATAATTAAAAATCAAGGCATGATCATATTTTATTTTGGTAAAACCAGAGTAATCTAGAGGCCTTTGCCTTTCATATTAGCCGCTTCTGATACCAAATGATCAATTAGAAGTCAAGTTATTATTAGTTGTTTCTAAAACTTGGATGGGCGACGAGACTTTTGTCAGGTTGTGTACATGTAGCTATTTAAAAAAATGAATAGAGAACAGTTTCTCTGATAATACTGGATTTATCAGGTATGGGTTTGAGTAAAAAGTTCATATTTGTTTTGGTCTGATCAAATTTTAAAGAATAATATTGTCATCAAGAGCATTTTTGTTTAGAAAATAACAAATAGTTTCAATTGTTGTGACTGAAACAGTTGAAATTGTTGTGACATTTTGTTGCATTAATGGAGCTGATAACTTTATGGTATGCAAACATTTGTGTAATCCACTGATTTAGTTCTTTTGTGGTAGTCCTGAATCTGATGACATTGATTTAGCAGAAAACAATCCTCGTACTGTACTGATGGTTTTTGTATAGAGTTTACTTGTACTTTATGTTGATCAACAATGTGGCCGCTTTACCAGCTGACAACGGTACGTGATATTAATTCAAGGTTTGACGATCCTTTTGTATGTTGTGGAATTAAAGAATATATATTATTATAACTGGCCTGATTTCTTTTGTTGTGTACATTTATTTCAAATTATCTGCAGCAGATGTGCATTTTAGCAAAGTATTTATATTTATAATAACAATTCAGTATTTATAAAATTCAAACCATTGATTGATTTGCTGTTTTTAAATGAGAGCAGGTTTGTGGATTCAATAAGAATCTTTTTTTTAGTTAGTAAGAGATATGTTATTGATTCACTAAGAATCCATTTTAGTAGGAAAGTGTTTTTTTGATTCACTAAGAATCATTTTTTTTGTTTGTAAAAGCATGTTTGTTTTTGATTCACTAAGAATCTTTTTTAGGTAAGAGGTTTGTTTTTGATTGAATCATTTTTGTTTGTAAAAGCAGGTTTGGTTTCGATTCACTAAGAATTTTTATTAAAAAACTTTGTAAAAAGAGTTTTGTTTGATTCACTAGGCACCTTTTTTTGTTCGTAAAAGCATGTTTGTTTTGATTCATTATGACTAATTTTGTTTGTAAAAGCAGGTTTGCTTTTGAGTCCCTAAGAATCTTTATTAGTTAGAGTTATGTTTTCGATTCACTTAGAACTTTTTTAATTAGTAAGAGTATTGTTTTTGATTCAATAAGATTTTTTTTGTTTGTAAAGTTGTCTGATTCACTAGGCACCTTGTTTGTTTGTAAAAGCATGTTTGTTTTGATTCATGAAGAATCGTTTTGTTTGTAAAAGCAGGTTTGTTTTATTCACGAACAATATTTTGTTAGTAAAACCAAGTGTTTTAATTAACTAAGAATCTTTTGGTTCATAAAAGCAGGTTTGTTGATTCAAGATTTTGTTTGTAAACAGTTTTGTTTTTGATTCATTAAGAATGTTTTTATTGGGAGCAGGTTTGTTGATTCACTAAGAATATTTTTTAGTTGGAGCTTTGTTTTTGATTCACCAGGAACCTATTTTGTTTGTAAAAGCAGGCTTGTTTTTGATTCATCAAGAATCTGGACGTTTGTTTTTGATTCACTAAGAATTTTTTTCAGTTAGTAATAGTTTTGTTTTTGATTCATTAAATCTTTTTGTTTATAAAAGCAAGTTTGTTTTTTGATTCACTAAGAATCTTTTTTTAGTTGGAGGTTTGTTTTTGATCAATTAAGAATCGTTTATGTTTGTAAAGGCAGTTTTGTTTTTGATTCACTAAGAAGAATGTTTTTAATGGGAGCAAGTATGATTTGCTAAGAATCTTCTAAGTTAGAGCTTTGTTTCTGATTCACCAGGAACCTTTTTTGTTTGTAAAAGCATGTTTGTTTTTAATTAACTAAGAATTTTTAGTTAAAGTTTTATTTTTGATTCACTAGACACACATTTTGTTTGTAAAAGCATGTTTGTTTTGATTCATTAAGAAACTTTTTTGTTTGTGAATGCAGGTTTACTTAAAGTATTTGTAAACAAAATTAAACATCAGTCAATTCTTAAACAGAAGACCTTTGAGCTCATTACTCCTAGTCATAATCATAGAAGTGGTCAGATGCTGTACAGAATCTGTTACGTGTGACCTTACAAACACTTCATATTCAAATCACAATAACAAAACCACTTATTCTTATAAAATTTTATTGACACTGCCAGGAATACAGTGTGGAAGTATAGTTTTATATCTACTAATCAATAGCAGATCATGTTGGAATCATTTGAAATGCACGGACACTGCTGAAAACTCTTGGATACATTCAGTAGCATATTAATAATTCATAAATTATGGCCACATGCCAGAAAACACAAAGGAGGAATAGATTTTTCTTTTATACCTGAGTTTAAAGTGCTTTAAATATATTACCTTAAGACAATTGTTTTACTGTTTAGAGCAACAGTTGGATTCCAAAAGTCAAAACACCACACGTCTTCTTCATAATGAAAGCATAAAGAGTTTCAGTGAAAACCTGTTGTGGGATCTGAGGTTGTTAATCAATTGTAGATAATTTTTTTAAATAATTAAACCACATTACTGATGATGCTTTACAACATGGGTGCCCAAATTCAGTCCTGGAGGGCTGGTGTCCTGCATAATTTAGCTCCAACTTCCTTCAACACACCTGCCAGGATGTTTCTAGTATACCTAGAGAGAGCTTGATTAGCTGGTTCAGGTGTGTCTAATAGGGGTTGGAGCTAAAGTCTGCAGGACAACTGCCCTACAGGACTGAGTTTGGACACCCCTGCGTTACAACAAATTCAACCAATCAGAGAATTGCGGCTGTATCTGTGTGTATATCTATATGCCACAGATGAACACTCTCTGTCTGCCATCTTTGTTCAAATTTCTAAGACCCACAGCCTCTGGTTATAAAAACGGCCAACATTTCTCAATGGAAAAAGTTCACCTAAAATGAAAGCTGTCATAATTTCTCCAACATATCTTGCTTGTGTTCAACAGAGGAAAGAAATTCAACAAGTGGAGGAGGTTTCATTTTGGTTGAGCTCTCTCCAACTCAATATAAGTTTACACTGTGGTCACTTTTTAAAGTGACATTAGCTCAGTTCCAGATTTGTTTTGAACAATTTTCTTTGGTGAAAGTAAAATATTTTAGGGGGTTTTGCCCTCAAAAATCTAATATCAGCTTGCAGGCTATTATCATAGATCATAAATACCACACACCTTTAGCAGGATGCTATAGCTTCATAATACCATAGTGAAATCTGCCCCGTTCGCAAAGCGGCACTGGACTTTCTCCAGAAAGGGCAGTCGGGACTGAAGGAGGTCCACCTGGTGCACTGTTATGTCTTTACACATGGACACGTCGAGGGTCCGCAGTCTGTCGCAGTGCAGAGCAATGATGGACAGAGTTCTGGAGGAACAGGAAAACTGTTAAACAGATCAGACCTTTTCTAAAACAACGACACTAGCTGTGTTTACATACACCCTGATAATCTACTTGTAATCAGACTAGCAGCACAACTCAAATACTACTTCTATCAGAATGAACTCACCAAATTAATACAATTTTTATTTGAATAATAAAGGCTTGTGCACATCAAGACAATTCTCGCTCATTCTTACTGTCAAAATTTTTTAAGATTTTGTTTTGTAATTCATATCAAGTGATTTTCACTGGAGATGAGCAGAGGGAATGAGCAAGATCATACCAATGAAACAAGCAGCTCCACATTCATCTTGCCTCGATGCATCTTCATTGTTAGGATTTAGACTCATCTAGACGGTTTACTGTAACTTCAATAGACTTCTTCCAGGCATTTGAACAAAAGTGCCAATCTCATTGGTTGACCAGTTTTAATGCGTTAAAAAGAAGACAGACGTGCTGCGTCCCAATTCTCACTTATACTACACCCTAAAAGTATGTATTTTTTGTGAAGGAAAAGTACACACTTTTGAGTGTGTGACAGAAGAGTATGGAAGTTTTTGGGACATACTACTTCCTCGTTTACAGATCGTTGTGTTGCTTAGTTACACCCCCTGTCAATCCTCCACACATCATCCACATTTCTTTCATATTTAATTTCCTACCTTATTGGAGAAGCAGCAGGTTAATCTCCCATTCACGAGTCTTTCATGCAGAGAAATCTACTCAGGTCTTTGGATAATTCTACACTCAGACATTATTGTCCAAACACGTCTTTATATAAGTTCAGTATTGTTGTTGCAGATAAAATATAACACAGAAAACGAGATTAAAACATGTTCCAATGGGCTAGATATTAATTAATAGTCAATCAAACATCTTTACCGAAGCCTCTCTACTTGACGGTTGGTCTCGCGCATCCATCATGTTTGTAGTTTGTTTACACTTTTCACCCAGGTTTGTAGTTCTAATCGAATTCACGTCCTACGTGCAATGTATTGTGGGCAATATCAGCGGTTAGAGTATGGACGCTTCTACACTTCGAGTTTTTACCGGAAATAGTAAACCATACGGGAACCTTTGGCACACTCTTTTCAACATACTACGATTTGGGATGTACTAATTCTACTTTCAAATACTATTTAGGACGGATAGTATGCGAATTGGGATTCAGCAACTGTCTCAGATCCCGGACTGAATCAAGTCACAAAGACGCTGTGCTCTGAAGTGTGAGGGAAAGTGTTTTTTTTCTCTACCCAAAGATGAGGCTGTGAAGAGTCAGTGGTTGAGGGTAGTTTTGCAAAATACCTCAGCATTATAGCCTGTGCATTATATTGTGCTGTGTTCCCGTCTTTTTTCTGACAAGTGCTTCACCAATCTACATGCTTACAACGGGGGATTCATTGGCCGTTTGTTATAGGAAGGATCAGAAAAGACTATTGATGTATGGGACTTTGTCAGAGCTTGACAGGAACTTTACAGTTCACAGTTCATGGATCAGTTTCTTCCTCCATTTCACAAGTGTAAGTAACTTAAGTGCAATTAAAATGGTTGCTTCCTTGTTTCCTCTAGCTTGCAAATGATGTATTTAATTGTGTTTTGTTACTTGTTACCGCTCAACGCGGCATGTATTATATCTAGTTAACTCTTTATGTTCTCATATCGCATTTAAAACCACGCTGAAAATGCGACGTGTGATGCTTTGTTTAAGGATTTAAATGCGTTGGTGAGCTTGCGATCTACTGCCATTTGTCATTGCTACGGCCACCGTCAGCTGTTCCTACACACGTGCGACGGTCAAGTTTCAAAATAGTTCAGCTATTGCCACTGTGTGGATTAATATTGAATGTGTGTCATGGTTAAAAATGGAGTATATGCTGGTGTTTACTGCATTGCTTTAATGCACTCCTGCATTGGGCTCACACATACACTCTGCACTCTAACTATTTCAAAATTGTTGATAGGTGTGCTGGGCATTTTTCTGTCTCACGCTAAATGCTGTCGACCAATCGCAACAGACTGGGTCATCGGACCAATCAGCGCAGATTAGCTTGGCGCTAAGGAGGGGTTTGAGATTAAATCAATCGCTGAATGAATCATATGGGAGTTATTAGGATAATTAGGTAAAAATTAATGCATGAAAGTGTTTTTTAACCTTACATGCAAATACATCAGCCTGTTGTTGGAGACCCCAAAAACCAAAATATGACCCTTTTAATGCACAATAGGGGCTCTTTAAGACCTACAACACTATATTTCAGTGAATTTAAGACAGTTTAATAGCTAAAATTTAGTTCTTGAAATGTAAGACTTTTTAAGACCCAGTGGACACCCTGGTGTTCAATCGAAATCAGATTCAATCAGAATGATCAGTTTTAGATCTTTTTATCTCTGTTATTCAGTTAAGACTTTTGAAGAGATTTTTATAGTTCACAGAGAATTGCCTAACACAATCTAGAAAAACATGGATATAAAGATCATGCTGAGGATAAATACAGACGGACGCTAAAAAACCTGTCTTTCCCCAAACAGATATTAATTCTGGTCAACAATAAAACAATATGCAGTTGAAGTCAAAATTATTAGCTCTTATGTGATTTTCTTTTTGGGAAACATCATTCCCAACTGATGTTTAACAGAGCAAGGGTTTTCACAGTATTTCCTATAATATTTTTTCTTCTGGAGAATGTCTTATTTGTCTTATTTTGTCTAGAATGAGAGCAGTTTTTAATTCAATTATAACCATTTGAAGGTCAATATTATTAGCTCCCTCGATTGTCTACAGAACAAACCACCGTTATACAATGACTTGCATAATTAACTTTAAAGTGTAAATGAAGCACTCAGTCAAGTTTACATTAATTTGTAAATAAATTGACACTTTAATGAGAATATATTTTACAAACTCGATTAATGTATTTTAATGATTTTAATCATCTATTTCGATTTCAAAAATGTAATTTAGCTTTAAAAACAGTGTAAAAATTGCATAATGCCACTCCATTTTTCCTGTAAGCATAGTCACCTAACTATTGTCTAAAGAAAAATGTGCTGTTATAGAAGAAAACTAAAGAAATTATGTCAAATATTTGAGTTCTGACTTATTCAATGCCATTCAGTCAACAATAAGTACTCAGATAATCAACAAAAATGAAAGTTCAAACCCAGACAGGCAGTCAGGCCAGCATAATGCAGAGAGTGGACCAAAGCTGATGAAAAATAGCCTTGTGGCTAATTCTGGTGCATTTGCAGTAAAGCTAATTAATGTACACTGTCCCTGCCAACTGAACAAATAAATAAAATAAAGTGCACCAAGTGATCGGTAATTAAAAGGGGGAAAAAAATTAAAGAAAAATAGAATAAATGTATATTTTTATATTAGACACACATCTGATGCTCCAACTCCATGTCCACAACTTCATGCATTGGGTTAAATGAGGCTTTGCCGAGTTCAGTCCATTACTATCACTGTATCTGTTCAGCTGAGGGAACGGAACCAACCCTGTGACCTCAGACACAGCGATATTCTAAGATGGCGGCACCCTAGGTCTAGAAGCTATAGTAAAACATGCCGCTTTCTGCAAAATGATTACATTAATCGAGTTTGTTATATATTTTTTCATTAAAGTGGAAACCAATGTACAAAATAATGTAAACTTGACTGAGTGCTTCACTTCCACTTTAAGCTGAATAGAAGTGTCTTGAAAAATATCTAGTAAAATATTATTTACTGTCATCATGGCAAAGATAAAAGAAATCAGTATTTAGAAATAAGTAAATAAAGCTATTATGTTTAGAAATGTGTTGAAAAAAATCTCTCTGTTAAACAGAAATTGGGGAATAAAATATACAGGGGGGCTAATAATTCTGACTTTAACTGAATTTGCACAACTCAAAACAGTGATTCTATATTTACAGTGTACGCATGTCAGTAAATGTAATCAGATGTAAAGCTTGTATTTACTCAGGTGAACAACTCTCATACAGCATTCATGAATGGGTTCATGTTTACTGATTTTGTGCGGACTGAAAGTAAAAGTGCAGCTACTCACTCATTGGTGATGGCGTTACAGCAGGCCAGATAGAGATGCTGGAGTCTGTGGAGAAGCGGAAGAGCTCGAGCCATGCCCTTATCACTGATCTGAGGACAGTGGCTGAGCGAAAGGCTGGTGAGGCTGCTGCAGTGAAGAGCTACGGACACCAGGCTGTCGTCACTGATCTCGGGCAGCATGGAGAGTGAGAGACGCTGCAGCTCCGGGAAACGGAGGACCTGAGATACACACGTTTAGCAGAGATTGAACACAGAAGACATTTATTGTTGACATTCAATTTAAAATGGGCCATGCAATCAGATTACAAAACAATTTTGTTTTTTTTTCTGTACAAAATGTGTTGATGTATTTGGTTTAGTCGGACTAGTTCATTTTCGTTGATTATCTGAGATATTATTATTGACTAAATGGTATTAAGTCAGAATTCATACGTTTTTCATTTATTTTTATTTTATTTAATTAGTTAGGGGGTGGCGCAGTAGGTAGCGCTGTCGCCTCACAGCAAGAAAGTCTTGCATAAGACTTGCAGTCTTGCGTAAGACTTCATAATTTTAATTCTCGGCCATGAGTCGGGTCTAAGACAACAGATAATTCTATAAAACATTTTTGTATGTATTCTATAGAATTGTAATAATATTCATGCAAAAGATTTCTTAAGTGATATTAGCATATCACTCCAGTTGTTACATTGTTTTCCAGTAATATTTAGGATTGATTTCTGTTATTTATTTAGAATAATAATTGTATAATAATATTATTAATAATAATAATATTAATAATTGTATTTATTTATAATAAATCTAAATAAATTGAGGTATCACGATGGCGCAGTGGGTAGCACAAAGGCCACTGGTTCAAGCCCCAACTGGGTCAGTTGGCATTTCTGTGTGGAGATTGCATGTTCTCCCCGTGTTCGTGTGGGTTTCCTCTGGGTGCTCCGGTTTCCCCCATAGTCCAAACACATACACTATAGGTGAATTGATTAACTAAATTGGCCGTAGTGTATAAGTGTGAATGCAAGAGTGTATGGGTGTTTCCCAGTGATGGGTTGTGACTGGAAGGCCATCCGCTGGGTGAAACATATGCTGAATAAGTTGGCGGTTCATTCCGCTGTGGCGCCCCCTGATTAATAAAGGGACTAAGCCGAAAAGAAAATGAATGAATAAATCAATAAATTGTTATATTTATTGAAAAATAAACATAATTTAAGGGGGGGGGGGGTGTATGGGGTGGTTCGCCCAGGGTGCCATTTAAACTAGAACCGCCACTGCACTGTATACTTCATCACCAAAAAGAAGATCGCCTTTACCAAGTTTAAACTGAAACTGCGGCTTATGACAAAGAACAATACTGCACAGGTGACAGAATCCTGCTCTGCCCTGTCTGACTCGCCTGCTTTTTCCACAAACACAGAAAAATATAAGTCGGCGCATAACGAGACTGCGCATTTAATATGACACAAACTGAAACTAAAACTTTTAAAGAGTGGTAGAATTCTGTGCATTCCTTCTGTAGATGCATATTATTTTTCTATTTAGTTACTGATGACTGCTTAGTAGCTTTCAGCATTGAATTGAATGATTTATTATAATCTTACGTTTACGTTTTGTAGCAGAAATATTATTTTTTTATTAAACTGACACGTGTATAAAAACAACAGAGCAAAATGGATATTTCTTACTGCAATGCTTCATTTTTGTTTGATGCAAACCATAGATTTATTCGTCATAATGTACCAGTAGGACTATGTTGTAGGACAAGATATGTTGCTTTTTATAGCAGATAACTCACATTCAAGGCAGCATGATATTGAGAAATGTCATTCATTGTTAGTATAATGGACGTCATTGTCATCATTAATATTTCATAATTATTAGACATTCATTTTGTAATTATTGCACAAATATCAATAAGTCATTACAGATTAGTTAGATGGTTGTTTTGCAGTTTTGTTAGTCCTGATTGATGTTGTTTTCAAACACAATAAATCCGTTAATTTACAATTTGTAGTAGTGCTCCTAATTTTTTTCTGTTGCTCCTAAATGTTTTTAAGTTGGTGCTACCAAGAAAAAAAAAGTTAATTTTGAGCCCTGTATTCAATGAGATATTTCTTTCAATATAATTTTTCCAAAAACATTCAAAATTGTACTATGAACACTAACCTGAATTACAGCTAACAGAATAATTTAATTTATTATAAATGAGATAATATAATTGAGATTTTAAGAAGCATAAATAAAAAAGTCAAACGTTATTATTTTTCATATGTTTAGAGTAGAGCACACATGCGCTGAGGTCTGACCTGTGTGATGCTGGTGTCGGTGAGCTTTGAGCAGGCTGTGAGCTCCAGCACCTGAAGTTCTCTGAGGGCCAGCAGTGATGCTCCTTGCTGATCCCTGAACTCCTCCAGATCCTCATCCGTCACTAGACGAGGCTTCTCTTGGAAAGGCAGGCTCGGAGGCTGGAAAAAGCCCATG